>NW_024714177.1:3682390-3852957 GCF_018991925.1 Homarus americanus | reverse complement strand
TAAAAACAAATTAAGGAGATAGTAGTGACTAGTAAACAGATAAAAAAGCAAATAGACAAACCAAAGCCTAATGTCACCTGGTCCCGACGAGATATTGCCAGAGTATTAAAGGAATGTAAGGAAGAGCTTATTACCCTTAGCAAATTGCTAACATGTCCTTAAAAACAGTAGTACCAGAATCCTTAGAGACAGCTAACTGATAATAACCGATTTTCAAGAAGGGGATAGATCACTAACCTCTCTAACTACCTCCAATCAGTCTAACATCAACAGTAGGCAAAATACATTAACAATCATTCCAAATTCTATTCGAAATCACCCGGAGAAGTACAGATTGATCAATGACTCCCAGTATTTCACAAGCTGACGTTCTGCCCAAACCAATCAATTAACATTCTTTTCATCAGTTTCGAATAGGTGGACGAGAGGCACAATTAGGCATATCCACCTTTAGCAAAGCCGACAGAGTCCCCACGCAAGACTAATTAGAAAGGTAGAAGCCATGGCATCAAAGTTGCAACATCCTTAAATGGATTAGGGCGTGGTTACAGGGCAGGAAACAGAAAGAGCATTAACGCACTAAGTCCCATTGAGCAACGCCAAGCTGAGTTCCCACGGCTCAGTACTTGGACCATTATTATTTATTATATACATAAACGACATAGATATCGGCAGAGACACAACATACAAATTTACTGACACACTAAAATAGGACGACATCAAACGGACTAACTAGGCAAAACAACAGAAAGATCTAAACAAACTTTAAAGCCCAGTCTGAAAACAGATGAAATTCAACGTTGACAAAATGTAAAGTACTCAGTATAAGAGATAAACAGGAAACCAGATACCAGCATGAACAACGATGCCATAGAGAAATCCGACAAGAGAGAGAGATTTAGGAGTAATGATAAGAGGAACTTAAGCCAAGCAAAACAATGTGTTTTGCTCATAACAAGCATAAAGTACTTCGGTTCATACAAAGGAGTGTTAGTTACAAGACTACCCAAAACTGTATCTGCTCAGAGACCACACCTGATTACAGTTAAGTTCAGTTCACTATAACACAGAATGGATATAGAATCCTTGGAAAGAAATCAGAGGAGAATGACAAGACTAATCCCGGGCATTAGGAACCTTGAGTATAGAGACAGGTTAAAGCACTTAACCTGCACCCTTGAGAGACGTAGAGCGAGGCGACCTGAAGAGGTGTATAATGAAGGCAGGCTAACACAAAGGACATACAAAGTACTCAAATTATCCAACCAGGAGCTAATCAAAACAATGGTTTTAAATTACACAAATTTAGATTTAGCCGAAATAGGTAAACACTGGTTTAAAACAGAGGGATAAATGGAACAAGTTAACAACATCATAAAACCTAACACGCTGAATAGCTCAAACATAGGCGATGACATGAGCAATAGGTTAAACGGACTGCCCGGTATTCTTGGCACCTACTGACTTTTGTGAGTCTTCCACAATGTGGTTTTGCTCGCACAAGGCTAATACAGCATTTGGGTTCATATAAAGAAAAGCATATAAGACTAGTGTCATCCTAAAACTGTATCTTGCTCTTGTGAGACCACACCTGATTACCCAGTTCAGTTTGGTCATCGTATTACAGATGATATAGAATCTGGAAGAATTTGAGGAGAATGACAAGATTAATCTCGCATTAGGGAACCTTGGAGGCAGAGACAGGTTAAAGCATCTTGATCAGACCCTCGAGAGACGTAGAGCGAGGGCGACCTGGATAGAGGTGTATAAGTGGGAAGCTAGGCGAAACAAAGGGGACATTACAAAGGGTACTCAAACTATCCAACCAGGAGCGAATCTCAGAACAATGGTTTTAATTAGACAAATTTAGATTTAGGCGGAAATAGGTAAACCCCGCTTGGAAACAGAGAAAGTGTATGAATGTTTCGTTACCAAACATCATCATTAACTTGAACACGCTGAATAGCTTCAAACATAGTTGGTTTATATGACAATAGGGGTTGGGGTAAACGGGACTGTCGGTAAGGGGCTTAAGTAGGCCCATTAGCAGTTTCTCCATTCTTATGTTTTATGTTCTTCTTCAAACATAGGTTGGATGCTTATATGAGCAATAGGGGTTGGGTGTAAACGGGACTGCCCAGTATGGGCCAATAGGCCCGCTGCAGTTTCCTCCATTCTTATGTTCTTATGTTCTTAAGAACAGCGAGACTTCTAAAGTATACAAGAGAGTCCAGACAACAAAGGGCATCGCGTTGTCTCATAACCGTCGTGAGTTGATAGTTCACAGCTTAACCACAACTAAAAAATTGTTTGCAGCTGTTAAAATATAAACTGAATTTGTTTTTGTTCAGCTTCATATGGATTTTAGTACACTTGTTGCACCAGAGTTTATTAGGCATAGAATAGACAGACAGACAGACAGACAGACAGACCCAAGCGGTAATAATGTCCTCGTCACCTTTTAAACCTGTAAATAATAAGAATTATACACGTTGATCTTAACAGACTCGTACCTAATTAACTGTATACCTGTAAGCGTCTGTTTACACCTGGGGATGTTACCTTACTCTAAAACATTCATAATTTCGTTTAATTAAAAAATTTTTTTGAAAGTATTATTTAAAACATAGTACTATATACTGTATACATACCTAAGAATAATGTATATATTATCAACAAATTTCTAAGCGTTTCTAAAAGTCTAATAAGCTTTTACAAATAACAGTCGTTTAAAGCTTAACTGAAAAGCTTTATGTATCAAATCTTAATTTAAGAGAAAAGTTTTAAAAAGTAATAAAACACAAAAGTAGTCAGATTAAAATAAAAATCTATATATAACACACATTTAAAAGTTGTAGAAGATATTGTATGTATTTAAACCAAACTATCTGTAGCCTGAGGTCTATGTAACAGGTGAGTAATTGTTTCATAAGACGTATGGATAGTTCTTAGTTTTGTGTTGTCATAGAAGAGTTAACCTGAGTAATGTTCCTCCACACCTCACGCTCCACCACTACTCCACACCTCATCCTCCACCACTACTCCACACCTCATCCTCCACCACTACTCCACACCTCATCCTCCACCACTACTCCACACCTCATCCTCCACCCTCTCCACACCTCATCCTCCACCACTACTCCACACCTCATCCTCCCACCACTACCCACACCTCATCCTCCACCACTACTCCACACCTCACGTCCCCACCACTACTCCACACCTCATCCTCCACCACTACTCCACACCTCACGCTCCACCACTACTCCACACCACATCCTCCACCACTACTCCACACCTCATCCTCCACCACTACTCCACACCTCATCCTCCACCACTACTCCACACCTCATCCTCCACCACTACTCCACACCTCATCCACTGATCCACCACACCTGGATGCTCCTCATCCAACTGTGCGTCATTATAAGGTTACTGAGATCGAATTCTTAGTCAATCTTAAAAAAAAAGAATCATTTTGCAGTATTATCTCTCCGGGGTAATATAGTGCTTTAACCTAACCCAACCCAACCTAACCCAACCTAACCTAACCTGTCTATATCAACAACCATCATTATTGTTGTTTTTGTTATCTTAATGATTGATTATTTGTGTTAATATGTTTTTATTTTAACTTATCAGTGAATTCTTAAAAAAAATTATATTGTTAGTAAGGTGTGGCTGAGGTGGTGTGGCTGTGGTGGTGTGGCAGCAAGGTGTGTCAATAGGGCGTGGCAGAAAGATGTGACAGTGGTTGTGTGGCAGGATGTGGCAGCGGTAGTGGCAGCAGTGAGTCTGGCAGCAAGGCATGTCAACAGGGTGTGGCAGCGATAATGTGTTCGCAGGATGTGGCAGCAGGGTATGTCAGCAAGGTGTGTCAACAGTAGTATGTCAGCGGAGTCAGTGTTACAGAGAGGAACAGGAACCTAACCTAACCCACTCCTGTAAACACACACTTTTAACTCCATAATATTCCTCAACAAACCACAACAACGACCATTCGTGAGAGAGGACAAAATAAAGATAATAATAATAACATTAAGAGTACTAGTGATCAAGGACAGACTGTGTAAGTAAGTGCACGAACCTTGGAGTAATGGTTCATCAAAATGGATTTCAGAATTGCACATGACCTTCTCCGGCCTGATGCCTGAAGGAGAACGATAGAATCCTTTAATAGCGTTATTCTCAGGCTGCCAACTACGTTTATATTATCCCTAGGGACACCTGTATCCTGTACCCTAGGTCAGGTCAGGTGAAGGGAGTTTATTTAAGGTAAGGTCAGTCGTAGGTCATATCAAGTGAGAATAGTCCCTCAAATTACATATAATGTCAAGGTACAGTTTTAAAGAGTCAGATTTTGTCACCGACGTTCAGCATCTTAAGTTAGGTCAGGTCAGGTCGTCAAGAGAATGGCTAAGGAACTGTACGTGGGGTCACATTAAAGTCTAAAGATTCTCATAAGATTAGGGCAGTCCAATGATCTGTCTACACGTGTTAAAAAACGGTTAAGCAAGTAAACTGGAAGGCCAGGTCACGCTAAGATCGAGTCTTGAAGGTCATGACACAACCATCCTGAGGTCTGGACGAGCGATCAGGACTAGGTCAGATTATATATGTAACTAGACTAAAAGTATGGTTACAGAACTACCACAAAATTACACTTTTAAGTCAGGTCAGGTCATGGAATTACCCTTGGGTCAGGAACAGGTCAATCAAGTGCCTTTGGGTCAGGTTAAGTCAGGAAAGTGTCCTTGGATTAGGTCAAGTTAGGTCATGAATCTACCATTGAAGTCTGGGATGTGTCGCGGCTTTACCCAAAATAAGACACTTTCCATATTCTCAAAGATCCTAAAGACAATTCTTCCTTGTAATTGGTAAGGCGAAAATACACCCAGGCACACTAGAGTCACAGCGGCACTTGAACGCCATCTATGCTACCAACAGGGTTTGGTCAGGTGCTTCCTTACGTCACCAAATGAATCTTTGAGAATTAGTCACCAGGGTCAGTGAGAAAGATAAGGTGATGTCAGGTCACTTTGTCTACTTCATGATAAGGTCAGATAAGAGCTAATAGGCTGACTTCGGCTGGAGTATGCTCAATGGGTTAAGCTCACAAGACTACCCTGAGGTCAGTTCAGCTCGAGGAACTGCCTTTGGGTCAAAATCAAATTATAAAACAAATTGCCACTTGGGTTATATCAGGTCACAGATCTACCTTTAAACAAGGTCAGCTAGGGACAAAATTTTTGTCAGGTCAAATCAGTTGGCTACTTTGAAATTCGGGTCAGGTCACAAGACTAATCAAGAGTCAAGTCATGGGACTACCTTTGGGGCAGGGTCAGGTAATGAGACTACATTCGGGTTAGATCAGGTCAGTTACATCCAAAGACCATTAATTCAAGTCTATGAATGGCCTTCATATTGAGTTAGGTTAGGTCACGACACTACCCTAAAGTCAGGTCAAACTATCTACCGGGTCAACTACTCGTCCTGTGAGCAGTACACAACTGGTACCGTATGGTAGAGTCAGATGTGCGTGACAGGGCTGTTTTCAACTCCAGGCGTGTGATGAAGTAGTATTTGCTTCAGGTATGTGACGAGGCAGTTTGTAATTTAGGTGTGATCGTACATTGTATATAGAGCAACTAGTGTGTATCTGGTAGTGTTAAGGTAGAATTGTGTGTGTGTGTGTGTGCGAAGGCCATAAATCTTACGCTCAGGGCCTCTCCGTGGTCCCCGGCCACTACTACACCCACCTCACCATCTCATTATGAACCATTATGGGACCTTTACAAGCTAACTGGGATCGCCAGTACTGAGGTGCCACACACACACACACACAAACAAACCGAGAGAGACACACATCAACTCAGGGCAAAAACACTCAGTCCCCCTGGCTCCTACAACTCCCTCGAGCCACCCCAAACAACACACAACTCCCCTACACATCCGGAACAGTTCTTCATAATCATCCGCGTCTTTCACAGTATTTAACAACCTTGAAGATGTGATGAATATTTCCCGGTAATCGTGTAAGAAAATCTGGTTGGGGAAGTTACAGGCAAGGGAGGAGAGACAGGGGGGAAAGGTTTTTATTGTGGGCTACATGCAGGCATCACCTATCCGACTCTTCCGTGAGTGGGTTGGTTCTACACCTCTAAAAAAATACTAAAAACTCCGCCAGAAAAACAAAAGACTGCATCATGCTCATAGGAATAGATTTTTGTTTTAAATAAAGGAAAATTGGCAACCGTGAGATAAATTGGTGATACATTATAGACAAATAAAGAGGTTAAAGGCCAGTAAGTGAAGAGGTGTTGAAGGGGAGAAGATGGAGGATTCCAATTCACAATTTATGGCCCAGAGATAAATAATTTTTAATTGAAATTCATACAATTACTTAAAAAAATATTCCAGATTATATATATTAAAATTTAGATAAGAACCAAATTAAAATACCGATCAACTATAAATTACGAAACAGTGAAAAGAAAAACAAAAATAATTACTCTCAGAAATGGGTGAAGAGACACGCGGGGTAAAGTGAAAACAAAATAAACACGTCCATAAATCATACAATTACACATTAATAAAACAATTAGTGTCATCAACAGAGAAATTAAGGTGTTGGATAATAACGAATACATTTTTATAACAAAGAATATAATAATAAGAGAAGGAGAGACGTTGACAAACAAGGCAAAAGGTAAAGGTGAAAAAAAGCCTTTGTTATTATTATTATGATGACCACTGAAGGTAATACACAGGCGACGACACAGGGACAGTATAGTAAAGAGTTGATATGATAAAATCTACACGAAGGAGTCATATGTATAGGTCGTCACGGAGGTTGTTTACCATAGCTATTTTGTTGAAGGGAGAGGGGGGGGGGAGGGGTACCTAGGCTCTGTATGACGTCACACAACACTATACCTCAGTAGACAAATGACCAAAAAAAAAAACAACCTGTTGGCTCTCCGTTAACAGTAGATGGTACAAGGAGTCTGTTAAATGAGTCTTTAATATCAACCCCTTTAGAATCTGTTGCCGCTAACGGTATGATCACAAGAGAGGGAACATTATCACAGTCAAAGATCAAGGAACTTGTCTGTGTAACGGGGAAGGGGGGAGGGGAAACCTAATAGTTTATACAGAATATCTCCTTCGCTTCTGGTGCACCGCGAGAGACGTACAAATAAACACAATCTGTATGAGGGAACTGAACTGAGGAACGGTGGGGCGTCGGCCTTCAGTGGATGCTTCGTGTATGGTGATTATAACAGTACCCCCAGCAGAAGACGACTCCAGCGAGGGATAATCAGTGGTTGTCTCACAGGGGCGGTATGGGAGGTGAGTGTGTGTAGGGCAGTGGCATTGTTTACTCACCCAGGTGGATTATGTTCTTCTCGTGCATGTGTTTGACGCCCTCACAAATCTGGCGCATGTAGTTGATGACTTCAGCCTCAGACATTACGTAGCCCTCAGCTGTGATGCGCTCGAACAGCTCGCCTCCAGACAGGCTAAGGAGGACAGGCACGAACAATGAGAAACATTCTAATGATTTACAAACTAGAGAAATACCCTGACGACTGAAAGAGCAAATTGACTACAAGTAGATAAAAAAATTAAAGCTTTCCTAGACACTAGCTAAAAATTTCCCGAACCAAAAAGTAATCTGAGGGTTTTTCTAATCAGTCATACCACTTATCTGTCTATTTTTACCACTTTTCCCTCTAAAGAAAGTCAGCGCCTGATCTAAGACTTACAATTCGAAGATGAGGACCATCTCGTCGTCATCTTCAAAGGCGTCGTGAAGGTTGATGAGCTTAGGGTGGTGAAGGTGGTTCATGATGTCTATCTCCTTACGGATCAACTCCTTCTCCATGGCGGACGCAACGGGGATGAACTTGGCGGCGAAGATGTTGCCAGTCTTGCGTTCTCTGCAGCGATGGACAACACCGAAGGCGCCAGTGCCGATCTCCTCCAGGATGTCGTAATACTCATAGACAGAGTCGTGCTTGATGTCAACAGGCTGTGGAACGTACTTGGAGTAGACATCGAAGACGAACTGGTCATAGTCGTCAACAGATTCCTTCCTGCCGCGGATCTTCTTGCCGGTCTCATCCACCTCGTACTCCTTCTTCTTGTGCTTCTTGGCGAGAGGAGCGGGAGTCTCCACGACACTTGTGACGGTGGACGGGTCGGAACGGCCGTAGACGTTCTCGGCGTACACCCTGAACTGGTACTTGTGGCCAGGACTCAACCCCTTGATCTGGGCGGTGGTGAGACGAGTGTTGGCGCACCTGATCCAAGACTCCATGGGCAACTCTCTCTTCTCGATGATGTAGTTGTTGATGTTGGCGCCGCCGTCCCAGAGAGGAATCTGCCAGCTGAGGACACACTCGGTGCCCAGGACATTCTCCACCTTGGGAAGACGTGGCGGGTCGGGACGGTCTGCATCACAGTAAACACACGTTAATAACATGTTGAAATAAAAGGAAGGTAATTACAACAAAAAAACTTGCCCTAAAATATTAAAATATGTTTAGTTTTATGTATCTAATTATGTTATTGACCATAAGAAAGCATATGAGGCACAAAACATAAGAATATATATCAAAGAAATGGTGTCAGTAACGCAACACTGAACCATGAACCTGCCTTCAGTAAATAAAGATGAAAGAGCATTAAATTGAGTTTACTGTTTCAGGAACGACTTTGGGGAGGATACAGTCGGGGGTGGGATGGGGAGGTTCATGGGGCGTGAATGGGGAGGAGGGGAGTCAGAAGGGGGTGAAGGGGATGTAATTGCAACCTAAGAAAGTTCTCCTCTCCTAAGAAACGCCAAGATAACCTCGATGGCTTACCTGAAATCTGAATCTTGATGATGACTGAGTCTGAGCCGAGTTCGTTCTCAGCGGTGAGTCTGTAGCTGCCAGTGTCGAGGTTGTTGACGTCACGCAGGGTGAGGATGGCGTGGCGCTGCTGGGTCTCGACGGAGTAGTGGCCGCCGGACTCGATGGTCTCACCCTCCCTCTGCCAGGTGATGCGGGGACGAGGGTTGCCGATGAAGGGAATCTTGATGACGGCATTCTCGCCCTTGTCGAAGAAGGCGGTGTCGCGGAACCTGGGAGGAACGTTAATCTTCGGTGCCACTGTAAGAAAAAATGCATTAATGAGACTCTCAAAGCCATACCCTCAAAGCCATTCCCTCAAAGCCATACACTCAAAAGCCATATACTGTCTTATATTCTCCATGATAATCTGTGTGTTAGTGTGTATACATTTTTTTGAGACGCTGTGGTATATAGTCAAGTGTGATAGTAGCATTATGACAACACATGATTTGACTTAATTTTCATTCACAGGTTCAGGAACTCATAAGTCACTCACAGGTACAGTAACTCATAAGTTACTCAGGTGCAGTAACTCATAAGTCACTCAAAAGTAGAGTAATTCACAACAGAGCCACAGGTGACCAGTACTCACACTTGATAGAGATCTCAGCCTTGGTGCTCCTGATACCACCGGTGTTCTGGGCGCGGCACATGTACTCGTCCTCGTCCTCACCGTACACGTCATGCACCGTCAGGGAGTAGGTCTCGCCGTCACGGTTCATGGCATACTTGGCACTGTTGCACAACTCACGCATACCCTTGAACCAAGAAACATTGGGTCTTGGCTTGCCGGAGATCTGGCAGGTGAGGGTGCCACTCCTGTACTGGAGGGCCATCACGTTCTTCAAGGGCGTCACGATCACTGGCGGAGTAGCAGCATTGGGATCCTTAATCCTCACTGACGTCGAGCATGTTGAAGGCTCAGACATGCCAGCGTCGTTCTCGGCAAACACTCTGAATTCGTACTGGCGATCCTCAATGAGGTTGGACACATTGATCTGGGTAGGCAGGCAGATGTACTGGTTCACCATCGTCCAGATGTTGGAGCCGATCTCACGCTTCTCCACCCAGTAACCCTTAATGCGGGAACCACCATCATGCTCAGGCTTGTCCCATTCCAGGTGGACGAAGTCGCCACCCACCTCCGTGACGTTGGGGGTGCCTGGTGGGGACGGGGGGTCGTAAGGAGCCTTGGCCTTGATAGGATTGACACCTGTCAAGGGAGGTCCCATTCCATTGTCGTTGACAGCCATCACCCGGAACAAGTACTCCTGGCCCTCAGTGAGACCCTGGACCGTGAAGGAACAGTCTTTACAGAAGGAGTTAATGGTGATCCAGTTGGCATAAGTGATGTCCTTACGCTCAACCACGTAGTGTGTGACGGGCAGACCACCATCGTAGACGGGCGGGCGCCAGGTGAGGTGGCACATGTGGCGGCTGATGTCGGTGACTTCCAGAGGAGCTGTAGGGGCACCTGGCACACCTGTGATGTACACGATGAAGTTTCCACTGACGGAGCCAGAGTCGTTCTTGACAGTGAGAGTGTATGGGCCAGCGTCATCCTTGACAACCTCCCTGATAAAGATGATGATGAATTCATCAAAGACGGTGAACTTAAGACGCTGAGACTCTTCCACAGGCAAACCATTCTGGGTGAGTATAACATCGAGAGGCAGGTCACCAGTAAAGTAGATCTTGATCTTGGTGTTGTCGCCCTCAGGCAGGTAGAGAGCATCATGCATCTGGGTGATACGTGGTGGGTTGCCAATCTTAACATGGGCGATAGAGGTAGCCTGGCCAGCATCGTTGGCTGCCACACAGGCATAGTCACCCTCGTCCACCTCCCACATGTCAGAGATGATAAGTTTGAAGTGTCCATTACGTTCCTCAGCGGTGATGCGGCCACCAAGAGTCACCTCACGGCCGTTTCTCAACCAGCGGGCTGTGGGCACCGGCTTGCCTTCGGCTTCGCACTCGAGGGTGATAGACTTATGGAGAGCGGCGGCAGTGTTCTGCAGGTTCTTGATGAAGAACGGTTTCTCTCCTGGAGCTGCCTCGCGGATCTTGACTGGCTGAGCACTCTGTGATGGGTCAGACTTGCCAGCAGCATTAATGGCGTACACACGGAACTCCACATCACTGCCTTCAGTCAGGTTAAGCACAGTGTATTGAGTATCTACCACGTTGTAGTCATTACACTTCATCCAGATGCTGCCAATCTCACGTTTCTCAACCATGTAGCCAGTGATGCGGGAGCCTCCGTCGCTCTCTGGCACGGTCCACTTAAGGTCGACGTAGTTCTTGCCGATCTTGGTGACGACGGGAGTACCAGGTGGTGAAGGTACAGCGTACTTACCCTTCAACTTGATCTTCTTGCTTGGTGGTGAGTATTTGCTAAAACCAGCAGCATTCTTAGCCTTTACACGGAACTCGTACTCGTGGTTGATCAGGAGAGAGTGGACGGTGTAGGTGGTCTCCTTCACGAGGAAGTCGTTGGCAGCAGCCCAGTTGGTGTCGGTAACATCGCGGTACTCCACCTTGTAACCCTGGATCTTGGCGCCGCCGTCCGACGCTGGACGATCCCAGGTGAGGATCACGGAGTTGATGTCGTGATCCAGGATGTTGGGGCGGCCTGGAGGATCGGGCACAGTGAAGGGGAACTTGGCTGTGATGGGGTCAATGGTCTCCAGAGGATCTGAGAGGCCGTACTGGTTCTCGGCGCGGACGCGGAAGAAGTAGGTCCGGTTAGGTTCAAGTCCCATGACGTCGTAGTGGCATGAGCGAACAAATGCCGACACCTTCATCCAGATGCCCGTATGGGGTTCGAGGCGTTCCACTTGGTAGTTGGTGATAGGTGAACCACCATCGTCCGCGGGAGGACGCCACGCCAGGGAACAGGTCTCCGGGGTAATATCGGACACTTCCAGAGGTCCCTGAGGGGGTGACGGCCTGTCCACCACGTTGACTTTGCAGGAGCCAGAGTCTGCTCCCTCGGTGTTGGTCAGCTTGATGGTGTACTTGCCGATGTCGGAACGCTTGGCACTCTTGTTGATGAACACGGTGGAGGAGCTGCCGGTGTCCATGTGGAATTGAATGCGGTCGTCGGGGGCCACCTCGTTGGGGCCAATCCACCACTGGACCTTCGGCTGCGGGGAGGCGATGAAGGGCACCGTAATAGTGAACTCCTCGCCGGCGATCACCGTCATGTCGCGAATGCTCAAGTCTGACGTGATCTTTGGAGCACCTGGTGAACAATTGGACATTATTTGAATGGGAATATTTTATATGAATATCTTTTACCTGTGTGACTATGGCAGGGAGTGTGAAGTCTTAGTAAGTGCAAAAAATTTTTAATTAAGAATGATCACAGGTAACTTTTCACAATGGTATTTATAATAAATTTAGATACCATCAAACATTTCAACAAGCCAATTAAATTCTATTGAAGTCTTATATTGTAACTACCAAACGAGGCAATGATCAACTTCAAGCAAATGATATATATTATGTGCTTTATTGAATCAACACACAGCAAATATTTTATATAACATATTTATAGTATTTTAGTGTGTGTGTGTGTGTGTGTGTGTGTGTGTGTGTATCTGCCCGCATATGAAAGAGTGTGAGTGAGTAGAGAGGATTAGTGGCTGTATATGAGTCTATCAGTGAGTGTGTGGGTACAGGAGGAGACACTCACGGAAGCTGATACACTTGATGTTCTCGCTGGGGTCGCTCCACGGGCCCTGGCCGGCGGCGTTGACGGCAGCAGCGCGGAACTCGTACTCCTGGTGTTCCGTCAAGTTGATGACTCGGTAGGTGGTGTCCTTTACCATGGCGTGAGAGGCCCTGCTCCAGGAGATCTCTCCCACCACCCTCTTCTCCACCACGTATCCCTGGATGTGGGCGCCGCCGTCGTGTCGCGGCTTTGACCACTGGATGGTGATGGAGTCTTCGGTGGACTCCAGGCCGCGAGGTGCTCCTGGCGCGCCTGGTGGGTCTGTGGACACGAGGTACAAGTTTAGCATAAAAACAAAACCAAAAAAACATGAAATGAAGGATGTATTTTTTTTTCTTCAAATACAGCAGAGAGCCATGTTGTGGTATTGGGTCAACCTAGAACACTAAACTGCTACTAACCGAATGGATGCCTGGCCCTGATGGGCGTGGGTGAGGTGCAGGGGTCAGACTGGCCGTACTGGTTCTCCGCCATCACGCGGAAGTCGTACTCTTGGCCGACGGTGAGGTTACGGATACGGAGGAAAGGAGCAGTGACGTAGCTGCTGACCTTCACCCAGTTGCCGCGGCCTTCACGCTTCTCAACCACGTAGTTGGTGATGTCAGCGCCACCGTTGTCCTTCGGTGGGTTCCAGAAGAGGGTGAAAGCGTCGCCGTTGAACTCGTCAGCATGGAGGTTCTCAGGTGGTGCTGGGCGGTCAAGCACGCGGACATTGACGGTTACAGAGTCGAATCCACATGGATTTTGGAGTCGCAGCTTGTACGGGCCGGTGTCTGAGCGCTTGGAGTTGGTGACAATCATGGCACAGTAATCATCAGTGAGCTTCTCGTGGATGCGAATGTCAGCATCAATTTTGATCTCATTGTCATCGCGATACCACGTGGATGTGGGCTTGGGGAAGCCTGTGTACGGCACGTGGATAGAGAAGTCCTCGCCTGCACGTACAGTGATGTCACGCACGGCGCTGAGGTCGATGCGAGGCTTGTTAGCCTGTTCCTCGATCTTGATGAGGTTGGAGGGACGGGATGGTGCTGAAGGACCCACTTCGTTGACGGCAATCACACGGAAGTAGTATTCATCCAGCTCCGTCAGGCCGAGCACAGTGTAGTTGGGGTCTGGGTGAGGGAGGCTGTTAGCCGGCTGCCACTCCTCCTCGTCCTTCTGCCTGTACTCCACCAGGTAGCCCTTGATCTTGGCGCCACCATCCTGGGAGGGTGGCCGCCATGAGAGCGTCACGCAGTTGCGGCCAATACGGTCCGGCCTGGGCGCCTCCGGTGGTCCTGGCAGGTCTGGGGACACACAACAATCATGAATGTCAATCAAAATAATTATTATATATACACCTGGCCACTCTCCCACTATACAGGAGGACAGTACACAACTATCCTCACACATCACTACCGTTAACATCATCTATTCAACTATTCACTTCACTCTAGGAATCCCTCTCACTCGTATTCTAGTTGATCAGTTTTTCCTTCTCCTTCACTACCCCTGACTCCAACATCTCTCTCGCCATCACTTCTCTATGTATACAGTATTATTCGTTCAACCTTAACTGTCACTCTCCATTATTCTTCCTCTACACCAAAATATTAATCCTTTCAGTACGATGAAATTACCCATTGAGGAATACATTGAGTAATATAAGTTGACATTTGTATTACTATGACGTATCCTTTTGAGTAAGATTTATCAACCCTTTGATTACAATGACTTATTCTCAGGAGTATGATGATAACGTATTCAAGAGGTTAAGTCATCGTACTGTAGCGATTTAAACTAGTACTGCTTGCAATTTTGTTATCATTGTTGTATTGTACGCTTTTGTTTTACTCATACACCAGACAGATACCCTTCAATCTGTATTCCATCAAAGTCACAATATCTAATCCACTCATCAAAGCGTCTGCCACCTGCCTACCTCTCACGACCAAAGTGTTCCTCAAATATACCAGGTACTTCCTCAACCTGAAGAGTATCCTGAAGACCATCCGGAGTAGCTGAAAGAATACATTACTTACACTTCTGCACCTTGGCCACGATGGTGTTGGATGGCTTGCTAGGGTTGCCAGGGCCTGCCTCGTTGAGAGCAATGATACGGAAGTCGTAGCGGTTACCCTCTGAGAGTCCCTGCACGGTGTACTGGGTGTTGGGCGTCGGGTAGTGGTTCACCTGCAAGCAACACATCCTCAGTTAGTTTACTTCACTATCAATGGGAGGGATGTTGAGTCTGCATGCTGTGTGTTGTGGCTAGTGATGCTGGGGAATGTACTTAAGGGAGAAGAGAATTTGCTTCATAACAAAGACTATATGGATGTGGGTAACTTTCATGACACTGTGTTAACTCATAGGGTGAGCGGCTGTTTTATGCTTATATCACTGTCAGGTGGGTATGTGTCAAGTGGGTATGTGATAAGACTTCAAAGGGTTGTGTTATACTCAAGTGATTCCCATAATTACTGAGTGGGTATGAGATAAAGCCCTCACCTGATACACTCAACTCACCCTTATCCATTCACCGCCACGCTCACGCTTCTCGATAATGTAGCCGGTGACGGGGCGGCCGCCGTTGTTGACTGGAGGCTTCCATTCCAGCGAGCAGGTGGATGGACTGTAACCCAAGATGTCTGGACGCTCTGGCGCATCCGGAGGGTCGAAGGGATTCTTGGCTTCCACCGGTTTGCCTTCCAGAGGCTCAGACACGCCGTACATGTTCTCGGCGCGGACTCGGAAGCGGTACTTCTTGCCCTCCTCGAGACCCTGTTGAGGAACACCAAGAGATGCGGTGAGGAGGAGGTGTTGGCGGTGGTGGGGCTTGACGGGCGACACTCACCTGGTCATGCTTGTGGGTATGAAGGATGTGGTGTTTATGGTGATGGAGGAGGTACTGGTGATGGTGGTAGTGGTATGGTAGCTGTGATGGTGACGGTTGGTTGTGGTGGTGATCGTAGTATGTTAACAGTGGTGAAGGGTACTTTTGGCCAGTTATGGGGATAAAGGAGGTCACAGGTAAAGGTGATAATGGTGACGGTAGGTTATGGCCAACATTCCCAGGTAAATAAAGTAACTTACCTTGACAGTAAAGTTGGTCTTAGGGCAGTACCCGGGCACGACCTTCCAGATGTCGTAGTTGGCATCCGTCTTCTCCACCACGTAGCCCGTCACCTCTGACCCGCCATTATCCTGCGGCGGCTTCCATGACAGAGAGATGGTGTGGGCGGTGATCTCCGTGGGCGTGAGAGGACCAATAGGAGGACCCGGTTTATCCACAACGATGACCTGTGGGAAGAGTGGGCGTGGTGAATGGTTGTCTCTAGTTCACCTGGTGGGGGAGTGACTGTCTCTAGTTCACCTGATGGGGGAGTATCATACCTGTAGACGCTGGGAACAAGGTAAAATTCACCTCAAGGTAATTTAATGTTACCAAAAGAGTATTACGAAAATAAATAAAATAAATTAATTTTCACTCATGGGAACTTTCTAAGGCGGAGAAACCTGTCTTAGGAGTGAATACTGACCATGAACATACTCAAGCTATAAACTTTCCTATGTAAAAAAAAACATGACGAGTTTTAATACAAATTACATACAGAGTCGTGTAAAAATAATTATACAGGTGTGTGTTTACATATTTACATATAATTTAGTAACTATAATACCTTAATACAGACTCGTGCAAAATAGATATAATTGTTTATTTACGTTATTTACAAAACGTTTAATGTCTCTTCTGGTAGATATTGCTTCTTAATGAGTCGTGAGTAGGCAGGAGCCAAAGGTGTACTGCAGGTGAGCGAGTGAGTGTGGTGGCACCTCGATATAGCCTCTACCACCTATTATATAAATTATTACTATATAAATATATGCTTTCTTTGGCTTCACTCTGTAGTGTGTGTGTGTGAGTGTGAGTGTGTGTGTGTGTGAGTATGAGTGTGTGTGTGTGTGTGTGAGTGTGTGTGTGAGTGTGAAAAATAGCACCCAATATCCTTAGCCCAGTCGACAAGGCCCCCAAGCGTTTACCACAAGACCCAGCCAGCCAGCCTCACTGACCTCGATGTTGGCAGAGTCTTTGCCATAGGGGTTCTCTGCCGTGATGGTGTATGTGCCTGAATCCTCCCGGCGAGATTTGTCCACGAAGAGACGGCAGTGGTCGCTTGTGGTCTCCATCTGACAGAGAGAGAGAGAGTATCGTTGGTTAGTATGTAAACAATGGATGGTTATACATATGATTATTTTCTTAGTTTATTCATTTTTTTTTGTTCTTTTTTTGTGAAGATGTTAAGGAGATAAATATAGAAAAGATATATCTATTACTCAGTTGTCGTCTATAATGTGTAAACAAGAAAATACACAAACTTAATGATACATCTCATTTAATGATTTTTTTTTTACTATAATATCGTCGCTATTGAGGAAACCAAAGAAGAATAACAAAATCACTTTACTATTTGCCATCTACTTTTTTCTTTTCTTTTATTTACTCTTTCTGTCTTCGTAATTAAGACAACAATGATTGCACCAAAAATCATGACATATCCCATTTACATTCACAGAAGACCGGGGACTTACCGAGGTCCTCTTGCTGGGTTCGATCTTCTTGTCTTTCTTGGACCACTCGCAGGCGGGCTGAGGCGCTCCTGAGAGAGGGATCTTGATGTCGATGGGCTCTCCGGCACGCACCTTGAGCTTCTTGCCCAGCAGACCATCCAGGTACAGCTTGGGAGCCTCTGTAATGGTCGGCAGTCATCAAGACGTGGCCAGACAAGGTGTGTGGGTGTTGATGGACTGACCAGCGGGGCGGGTTATGTTAAGGGTGTCAGGATCATGTTGAGTGTCAGGGGGTGTCAGGGGGAGGGTGTCAGGATCATGTTGAGTGTCAGTGTCAGGGGAGGTGTCAGGATCATGTTGGGTCAGAGGTCAGGAGGTCAGGATCATGTTGGGTGTAGGAGGTGTCAGGACATGTTGAGTGTGTCAGGGGGAGGGTGTCAGGATCAGGGGAGGGTGTCAGGATCATGCTGAGTGTCAGGGGGAGGGTGTCAGGGGTGTGTCAGTTCAGGGTTGAGTGTCAGGAGGGTGTGGAGGGTGTCAGGATCATGTTGAGTGTCAGGGGGTGGGGGATGTTGGGTGTATCGGGGGTGTCAGGATCATGTTGAGTGTCAGGGAGGGTGTCAGGATCATGTTGGGTGTGTCAGGATCATGTTGAGAGTGTCAGGGGGAGAGTTTGTGACGTTTAGTTTAGAAGGATAATATTTTTAACAACAAACGCGTTCTCTAGCAAAATAAGATGAAGTAACATAACAAACCTACTATATACAAGTGATCATTTAGATGAATTTCTGTGCATGGGTATAGGGAGGTATAAGGTACTGACCGCGCATGGGCTTGGCGGTGATGGGTTGTGATGGGTCCGATGGGTTGGACGCTCCCATCTTGTTGTTGGCGATGACGCGGTACTGATACTGCTCGCCCTCGTTGACCATGTCGTCCACGAACTCTGTGGTGCGTAATGGGTCTCGGTTGACCTTCTTCCAGCGACCAGAGTGGATGCCGCAGCGTTCCACGTCGTAGCCAGTGATGGGAGAGCCACCGGTAGAGCGAGGAGGACTCCACGAGATCTTGATGAAGTCCTTGTCGGAGTCCGTGCAGGATGGCCGGCCAGGGGAACCAGGAACATCTGTGGGGGAGTGAGAGAGGATGACCCACCACGAGCGACAGGCTGCGTCCTTGTGTACATTGTGGGAGGTTTCAGTTGGTTGATCCATAAATCAGGTAATTCAATGAGAAGTTTACATTAGCATCATTAAATATGTAATAAAGTATATATATATATATATATATATATATATATATATATATATATATATATATATATATATATATATATATATATATATATATATATATATAAGGCTAGGTGACTAACCTGCTGAGGCCTTGGCTGTAACGGGCTTGTCAGACACAAGAGGTTCACCACGGCCCTGCAGGTTCTCAGCCCTGACGCGGAACTCGTACTGGGTGCCCTCCAGCAGGCGTGGCACTGTGGCGTGGGTCTGCTTGGGGTCTACCCAGTTCACGGCTGGCACCCAACCTCCACCGTGAGTGATGTCACGCTTCTCAATGACGTAGCCACTGGCGGGGGAAATGGTGTTAGTGTTTCACAAGAACAGGAAGTTCGTGTCGTGCTTAACGATACGGAACTTCATTATATTGTACATCTTCCCTTTTCTCTTTAATAGGAGATGAATATCAATGGAACTAACTTAACGTAAGAGGTTGTGCAGAGGTACTCTGTACTGTTGTACACTACTCAGAAAAGTGATGTTTACATGGCGCGTTATGGTGGGTAACAGTAATAAAGGAGAGACTCACGTGATGGGGCTGCCACCATCATCCTTCGGCGGCTTCCACGACATGACGACGCTGTTGGCCTGTACCTCCTCGTACGTCAGAGGACCCTCGGGTGCTCCAGGTGTGTCCAGAACAATTACCTGGAAGGTGGCCTCGTCCTGACCACTCTCGTTCTTCACCCTGATGAGGTACTCGCCAGAGTCATTGCGCGTGGTGTTGACGGTGTGCAAGACACTGTGGTTGTTGATGGCAGTGATGGTGGTTCGCACATCAATCTGTAGCTCCCTGTCATCATTGAACCAGAACACGTCAGGCTGAGGCTCACCAATGTAGTCCACGTCGACATGCAGGACCTGGCCAGCCTTGATGCGCACATCATAGAGCGGACCGAGGATCCTGGGCGCCACTGTAATTATTGAACATGAATTAGATTTCGGATCAGAATATGAAATATATAAAAAAATTCTTCATCTGAAGAATAATGAACATCACTTGACTACACAAGCTGTAGCAGACTAAAGGTGCCTCAACACACTCACGGTGCCTGGGCTTGCAGATAACGGAGTCTGAAGGCTCAGATGGTTCGGAGTTACCGGCCTTGTTGACAGCGATAATACGGAATTCGTACTCTTGTCCCTCTGTCAGGTTAGGTACTGTGCCCTTAGTCTCGGGGCCAGTCAGGCGGGTCGCCGTCTGCCAGTAAGGTGATCCACGTTCCTTCTTCTGGATGAGGTAGCCGGTGATGGGCGCGCCACCGTCGTGAGATGGTGGAGTCCATTCCAGGTCTACGTGATCACTGTCCCAGTCGACGACGTTGGGGCGGCCAGGTGGGCTCGGCTCGTCTGTGGATAAAAGAGAGATGTCAGTAAATATAACAAGAAATCAGTTAAATATTTATTTAGTATTTTGTTATCACCATTTAGAGAAGATATTATAATGCGCTACTCACCCTGAGCGTTCTTGGCAATGACGCTCTTGTCGGTGCACAGAGGTTCAGACTCGCCGATGGCGTTAACAGCCTTTACCCGGAAGTGGTATTCCTTCATATGGACGAGGCCGTGGACGTCCGCCATCAGGCCTGACACCTCAGCTGCCTCAGTCCAGGTGCCGCGAGACAAGTCCATCTTCTCGACGAGGTAGTGAAGGATGGGGGAGCCACCATCGTCAACAGGAGTTTTGAAGGCCACCTTACAGCTCTCTCGTGTGACATCAAACACGTTCAGTGGACCCTCAGGTGGTGAAGGCCTGTCAAGGACGATCACCGTGCCTGACGCAGATGCCTTACCCAGCTCATTCTCCAGTGTCAATGTGTAACGACCACTGTCAGTGCGCTGGGCGAACGGAATGTCCAAGATGGTCTGCTTACCGTAGGTCTGCAAGTCCACTCGTTCTGACTCTGTAATGGGCGAGCCGTTGATACTCCAGGACACCTTTGGTCTCGGTGCTCCGCGGATTGGCACTGTGTAGTTGAGGCGCGTGTTGACCTTGATGATCAGGTCCTCCAGGTCTCTCGTGTCAATACCAGGCTTCTCAAACCGAGCCTTGCAGACGACTGGCTGTGAGGAGTCTGAGGGGTCAGAGTTTCCTGCTTTATTGACAGCAATCACACGGAACTGATACTCCTCACCCTCAGTAAGGTCAGGAATAGAAGCCTTGGGGCCGTGCTTGGCTGGCAGCTCGAGGGCCTTCTCCCATGGTCCAAACCGCTTCTTCTTTTCGACGATCCAGCCAGTGACTGGCGCGCCACCATCAGAACGAGGCTCCGTCCATTGGAGATCAACGCGGTCCTTGTCCCAGTCCATAACCTCAGGTGTGCCAGGCTTGGTGGGTTTGCTGTAAGGATCCTTGGCGGTGACGGTGTCCACGCCGGTGCATGGTGGACCTTGACCTTGACGGTTGACAGCTGACACACGGAACTTGTAGTCGTGTCCTTCAATAAGGTTGTCCACCTGGTGGCTCGTTCCCTTGACGTCTCCACATGGCACCCAGCGGTAAGTCTCCATGTCCATCTTCTCCACGACGTAGCCAGTGATATCTGAGCCACCGTCATCCTTAGGTGGCTTCCAGGCGATGGTGCAGCCGTTGCGGTTGACATTGGAATACTTGACGGGTCCTTCAGGAGCGCCGGGCACGTCCAGGACGGTGATGTTGACGGTGCAGGTGTCTTCACCGTTCTTGTTGCGGGCGTTGAGGGTGAAGGCACCGCTGTCGGCGCGCTTACAGTCGGTGATCTTGATGGTGGTCATGTAGTCTTCGCTAATGATGGAGAGACGGTCGCTGGGGTAGAGGTCGTTGTCCCTCACTCTCCATTGTTTGGTGGCTGGAGGTTCACCCACCACCGGCACCGGCAGGTTCAAGTTCTCTCCCGCCTTGATCTTCACGTCCATCATGGCATTACGGTCAATGCGAGGAGGAACTGAAAAAAACAAAATATACCGTACCATTAACCCATCAAGTAACTATTACCAACAGTAGTATCAGACCCCAGCCAGTGGTGGTGTATGACGTCAACTGAAGATAATCGACACGTAAACTAATATAATATTGACTTACTTATACTTCAGCTATGAAGCAAATGTAATTACTGATAAGAATATGATTATCATGTTATGCTTTTAGGACAGTTCGTGAGTGTTAAGAGTTAAGACATAACTACACTAGAATATATCACTATTAATATAACTGACAGTGTTGTGTGAGTTAGTAGCTTGGGAAGTTATAAAGGTAAGTGTCTTGGGGAAGTAACTCATACAATCACCTGAAAAGTTATATTCGTGTTTTCGCAAGTAATAAATATAACTACTTTGAACACTTTTAAACGTAAGGCTTTTGAGATATGAGTATTATTAATTATACGTACAAATGAACCATAATTATATTGAGAAGAAATGAATGTAAAAAAAAAAATAAAAAAAAAAAATCCACAGGTGTTCTCTACCCCCCAGTTACAGGGAAGGTTACAAGTTAAAAAAACCCTACACACGGTTACTTACGATTCTTGGGTCTAGCAACATGAGGCTTGGTGGGCTCTGAAGGCTCGCCGGGTCCTGCCTTGTTGACAGCCACGACACGGAACTCGTACACGTTACCCTCGAGCAGGTCTGGTATATGAGCCTTGCACTGATCACCTTCTACTGTGGCGCACTTATCCCAGAGTGGACTGGAGGAAGAGTGACGGAGGGAGAGGATAGATTCGTGTTGATATATGATGTGAGTTACGTCGAGAGAGAGAGAGAGAGAGAGAGAGAGAGAGAGAGAGAGACAATCTTACCAGGGAAAAAAATTAATACTTGGTTTCAAAACAGAATCATCGAAACAAAATAAATAGTTCTCATCCTTACATATAATAAATACAAATCAAGAACAATAGTTAATCCCCCAGAATACAACACATTAATCAATACTGCTCCAGAAACACTACCAACACTCAACCCTGGAAGAAGATCTATGCAATACAACCGTGCAATATAACAGTGCATAAATATAACAACATGAACCCTACTACATTTTAACCTATAGTAATACCAATCCCTTATACCAGTGAAAAACAAGAGATACTCAGACAGAGTTATTCACTGTGCACAATTCTACCAGATTATTATTTTTTTTTGTAATTTAAGAAGATATTAAAATGTATTGGTAGTTATACATTGATAATTTGTGTATAAGAAGATAAGGAGAGTTGATTTTGTTTACATTCATGACTAGAACAATATTAAGAATGTTTTATTGATGTACACCTAGTTTTGTATATACTTATTGTACAGATGAAGTGTAAACATTATTACTGCTACGGGTGTACAATATTACAATAAAATGTGTACAATAGCAGTTCACGATGCAACAACAAGTACGGTCATAAATAAACATTGATGAGATCTATACTGAACTCGGCCAGAGGTGTAAGCAACTCTAAAGTCACGTAAACAAACACAGGGCTGCCACCTTTACCTCGGGCAGTCAGGGTCGTACTTAAGCATAATTTCGTATCTGAAAATGTGTTAGAAATCAGGAATCAGACATTGGCTACACTGTTCTTCCTTTATATTATTCTTATCTCCTTCATTCATTCCCAATACTCTACTTACCATTTCTACCAATATTTCCTCAGTCCTTTCTTCTGTAATTATCTCTATTGTATTCATGTTTTTTTTTTTTTAATCACGAATTAGTATATAACTTTCCATTAACTTTTCACTGTTTATATTTTGCCCCCAATGTGTGTTAATTTTTCTCTGCACCCATTAGTGTCATCACCCTTATTATAGACCAACACCTATCATCACCCTTATTATCGAGCGTTACTCACTTGTATCGGTCCCTCTTCTCGATGATGTAGCTAGTGATAGGAGCACCACCGTCAGCCTCAGGCTTCTTCCATTCAAGGTCCACAAAGTCGCAGTCGAAGTCGGCAATGTTGACGTCCTTCGGCGAGCTTGGTGGATCTGGTGGAGGAAGACCCCGGGTAATGGATGGGTGTTGTTTATCTCACCTAACCTACATCCTGAACCTCATCTTGAGGTGATCTCTTTGTATATACAGTAGTTGGAACTATATGCAAATTTATACATGTATACGACGCTGCTGATATGTGAACTAGTCTTCACTTTTGTTTAATTGCATTAAAGTTATCTCTAGTGTCAAGAAGACCTGATGACGATGAACCCGACTCACCGAATGGATTCTTAGCCTCGATGGCCTGCTGAGTGGTAAGAGGGTCGGAGGTACCCAGACGGTTGACAGCCTTCACACGGAACTTGTATTTGTGTCCGGGTGTGAGGCCCTCCACGTCGAAGGAGGTCTCCTTGCCAGCTGTCTCACCAGCAGGAACCCAACGGCCCGTCGCCTCGTCCAGCTGCTCAACGACGTAGTGGTCGATGGGACAGCCGCCGTCGTCAGCAGGTGGCAGCCAGTCCAACTTGCAGCCCTCGGCGAACACCTCGGACACCTTAAGAGGGCCCGTAGGTGCTCCAGGCTTGTCTGTGGGCATGATGGTCACGTCGAGATTAATAGTTCTCTGACACTAATTATATCTTAACATATATAATACAAACAACTATAGCAGATAATGTAAGGTCATTTAAAGTAAAGGATCCCTGGTGAAGTACTGATAAACCGAATTAGGACAACACAAACACACACAATGTGACTCACCAAGCACAATGACCTCGACGTCAGCGGAGTCTTTGCCATTGGCATTCTCTGCCGTGATGGTGTAGGTGCCGCTCTCAGCCCTGGTGGCGCCCGTCACCCTCAGTTTGGTGTTGTAGTCGTTGTACCTGATGTTGGTCACACTGCTGGGCTTGATGTCCTTCTTCTTCAGCAGCCACTTCTTATCCGGCATAGGTTCGCCAGAGATGTTGATGTCGAACACGAAGCTCTGTCCAGCCTTCACCCTGACGGGGATGAGGTTGGTGCGGTCGATCTTGGGAGGCATGTTCTTAGGCTTGACGGTGACAGGATGAGTAGCGTCAGATGGGAGGCCGGGACCTGCGGGGTTGACGGCACGGACACGGAACTCGTAAGTCTCACCCTCGATGAGATCTGGTACCGAGCAGCTGGTCTTGTTGGCTGGCACCTCGCACGCCTTGTCCCAGCCGCCATACTTGTCCTTCTTCTCCACGATGTACTTCTGGATGGGCGCGCCACCGTCGGTCTTGGGAGGATCCCACTTGAGGTCCACTTTGTTCTGGTCATAGTCGGCCACCTTCAGGTTCTCGGGCTTGCCTGGTTCCTCTGTGGTAGAATTAATACAAAATGCCATGAAGTATATTGATAGTGTCTATAATACCGAACAACTTTTGAGTACAGGCATACTGTATAATAGAACTAGTAAAATGTTTATTTAAATTTATGATTATGTGAGAATTTTTACAAGTACACTGTTGGTGAGGTGAGACAATAAGGTTTACGTTTATATAAAAAGTGATGAACGTACCGTAAGGATCCTTGGCCAGGACGGGCTCCTCCGCCTTGAGAGGATCAGACTCGCCCTCGGCGTTCACAGCCTTCACACGGAACTGGTACTCGGTGCCCGGGCTGAGGTTGTTGAGCTCCACCGAGGGCTCCGGGCCAGCTGACCGACCAGCTGGTACCCACAAGCCAGTGTTGGGGTCCAGCTTCTCCACCTGGTAGTACTCGACGGGAGTGCCACCATCGTCCTTGGGACGCTTCCACTTGAGCTTACATCCAGTGCCACGTACGTCGGACACCTTGATTGGTCCCTCTGGTGGGCTGGGTTTGTCCGTGACGGTCACACGCACCGTTACCTGGTCCTTGCCGGAGCTGTTGGTGGCAGTGATGACGTACTCGCCTGAGTCTGTGCGCAGAGTGTCACGGATCACCAACTTGGAGTTGTAATCGATGTTGGTGATGTTGACGTGTCTGTTGGCCTCCAGCTTACGTCCCTCGTAGGTCCAGGTGGAGGTTGGAGGCGGCTCGCCCGAGATGTCACAGTCGTACTTGAGCATTGAGCCCGCTGAGATGGTGACGTCACGTAGGTTCCTGCGGTCGATCTTTGGTGGCACTGCAGAGACAAACACATACCTCAGTCATCTATCTGTCCAACCATTTATCTATCTCTTTATGTAGTGAATCTCTTTAATCTATATATATGAAAGATGAGGTCACGTGGATACATGAAACAGAAGAGGAGGGGGTGGAGGAGGAGGGGGTGGAGGAGGAGGGTGGAGGAGGAGGAGGGTGGAGGAGGAGGGGTGGAGGAGGAGGGTGCAGGAGGAAGGGGTGCAGGAGGAGGGACTGGAGGAGGAGGGGTGGAGGAGGAGGGGGGTGGAGGAGGAGGGGGTGTAGGAGGAAGGAGACTCACAGAATCTGGGCTTGGCGGTGATGGTCTTGCTGGGGTCACTGGGCTCACCAGGACCAGCACGGTTGACGGCCGTGATGCGGAACTGGTAGTCCATGCCCTCGATCAGGTTAGTGGCTGAGCCCTTACACTCTGGCGTGTCTGTCTCACACGCCTTCTCCCACAAGTTCCTGTCGGGGATACGGACATTTTATATTAATTAATGACAAAATAATGACAGAATAATGTGATAAGAAACACAGTGAATCATAGAAAACGTAACAAAAGCAAAGTATTTGGAATTATTTGACACATCTTTGTTATTTTCTTTTTATATATTTTCTCCCCTTGTTTTCTTTTTCTGCCAACGTTCTGATTTCTAGCGTAATTGTTCTAACGAAGTCTAGATTCTCAAAATTATCGAATGTAAGTTTGACCACAGATACATACATTGAAGAGCTTCTCAGAAAATGGTTATATATGAATGAAAGCAACACGCATACGTCATAAGAAAGAGAGAGCATAAGGACCGACTACTCACGTGTATTTGTCCCTCTTCTCGATGATGTAGTGAGAGATGGCCGCACCTCCGTCATCCAGAGGCATCGTCCACTTGAGGTCAATACGGTTCGAGTCCCAGTCGGTGGCCTCGGGAGCTCCGGGTCTGCCAGGCACCGAGAAGGGATCCTTGGCCGTGATGGGTGAGAGGGTCACCAGAGGCTCAGATTCACCCTCCTTGTTGACGGCCTTCACGCGGAACTCATACTCGTGTCCGGGAGTGAGGTCGGTCACCTCCATCTCGGGGGTGGAGGTCTTGCCCACCGGCAGCCAAATACCCATGTCAGGGTCGAACTTCTCCACCACGTAACCTTCAACGGGCACGCCGCCGTCATCCTTTGGAGGCTTCCACTTGAGCTTGCAGCCCTCCTTGTGGACGTCCTTCACTTCGATGGGTCCTTCTGGTTTACCGGGCTTGGAGATGACGGTGATGTTGACCTCTGCCTCGTCGCGGCCATACTGGTTGGTGGCCACAATCTTGTAAACACCGGAGTGTTTACGGATAGGCTCATCATTGATGTACTTGGTATTGTATGGAACATTTTCAATACGCAAGTCCTTGGTCTCCTTGACAGGCTTCTTGCCATGGAACCACTCAATGTCTGGAGGAGGTTCACCAATCACCTTCACGTCCAGGAGGATTGGTTCACCCTCACGGACCGTCAAGTCACGAAGATTACGACGGTCGATCTTGGGAGCCACTGGAAGAGTTCACACGTTAGTTGCCAACACTTACAGTCACAGGAAAGAAAATATGTTACCCAGAAGAAAACAGTAATATGTCAACAAAATTAGAATTTCAGAGAAAGTGATGTAGAAAATTATAAGTCAAATATTATGTATAGACAAAACTTACACTTCCTGGGTTTGCAGGTGACAGGTTTGCTGGCCTCTGAGGGGTCAGACGGGCCGGCCTCGTTCACGGCACGAACACGGAACTCGTAAGTCTCGCCTTCGTCCAGGTCATTCACGCGGCCTTTGGGTGTGTCGCCCTTGACCTCAGCAGCCTTAACCCACTTGCCAGTGAGCTCGTCGCGCTTCTCGATGATGTAGCCGGTAATGGGCGCTCCGTTGTCCTTGGCGGGTTTGGGCCACTTAAGTTCCACGAAGTCCTT
Source organism: Homarus americanus (assembly GCF_018991925.1). Lineage (NCBI taxonomy): Eukaryota > Metazoa > Arthropoda > Malacostraca > Decapoda > Nephropidae > Homarus > Homarus americanus. The sequence goes on along the minus strand of NW_024714177.1, from coordinate 3,825,495 downwards.
GTCCCAGTCCGTGGCCTCAGGCTTGCCTGGTGGGTCTGGGGGATCGAAAGGATTCTTAGCCACGATGCTCTCAAGACCTTCCAGAGGCTCAGACTCTCCCTCGCTGTTGATGGCTGACACGCGGAACTTGTATTCGTGGTTAGGCTCCAGGTTCTCTACCGCCATATTAGGCTCACGTGACCTGCCCACTGGCACCCAGCGGCCAGTCTCCGTGTCCATCTTCTCCACGATGTACTGCTCGATGGGCGCACCACCATCATCCAGAGGCTCTTTCCACTTCAGTTGACATCCCTCCTTGTGGACGTCAGACACCTTCAGTGGACCTTCTGGCTTTCCGGGTATGTCTGCAATAAACACGGCACAAGTCATAAGTACTAAAAGTCACTTCAAAAATAAAAATATAATACACTTTTTTTCTTCTTTTATCACAGGTACAACTGGAGACCGGCGGGGAGAAGCGTCAGATAAACTTACCGAGCACCTTGACATCGATGGACACTTGGTCATGACCGGCAGAGTTCTCGGCCTTGATGAGGAAGGTGCCGTTGTGGGCGCGGGTACAGCTGGCGATGACGATCTTGGTGCGGTGGTCCTCCTCGTCTATCTTGATGCCAGGCTGATCGCTATCTTGACGAGCCTTGTTGATGAACCAGCTCTTCTTGGGCACCGGCTCACCAGTCACGTTAGCGTCAAACTTGATCATCTGGCCAGCCCGTACGGTGATGTTTTCCAGGTTGGTGCGATCAATTACAGGAGCCACTGTAAACACAACCATGAAGTCAGTCACTGGTACTGTAGGTTGGCGGCAGATTTAAATATACATATTAAACCATGATCTAACCTATCGTGATTTCCTTTAGTCTGACACTGTTGATACCGAAAACTTACTTAACATTACTTATCCTGTTTTACATATCTAGACCTTCTCTGAAAATGATCTACTCAATACACTTAGTAACAATGACATACTAAAGCTACTGTAGCATATCAACGGAGCTACTTACGGAACTTAGGCTTGGCAGTAAAGTTATCAGAGGCATCGGATGGTTTACTCTGGCCAGCCTTGTTGACAGCCTTGACCCGGAACTGGTAAGTCTCGCCCTCAGTGAGATCGTTGACCTTGCCTTCAGGTTTATTGCTCTTGGTCTCACAATGCTTCACCCACTTGGCGCTGAACTTGTCCTTACGCTCAATGATGTAGTGGGTGATGGGTGCTCCTCCGTCAGTCTCAGGAGCCTTCCACTTCAGCTCGCACCAAGTCCTGTCGTAGTCCTTCACCTCAGGCTTGCCGGGCTTGCTGGGCGGGTCTGTGGGAGTAAGAATCACTTAAATTAGTCTTCGTCAGTAGTTGGCAGGAGTCTTATAGTAAAGGCCAAGCCAAAAGTTACTTAAACACACCTAAAACCACCTAAAGATACTTAAAGACACCTAAAAATACTTAAAGACCCACGAAGATACTCACCGAAGGGATTCTTGGCCTTGGTGGCGGCGTCAGTCTCCAAAGGTTCTGACTCGCCCTCTGAGTTGACGGCCCTCACGCGGAAGTGGTAGTCCTTACCCTCCGTCAATCCTGGCACCTCGGTCTCGGGGGTCTGAGGAAGAGAAGGAGGAGGAGACGTCAAGGGTGAGGTGTGTTTGTATGTGGTGGACGAGTAGAGACGTCAAGAGTGAGGTTCGAGGTCAAGTGTGAAGGAATACTACTACCATGTCTCTCGTCCTTAGAGTATCTCTTTGTATTCCATCTCTACCGGAGGAGGGAGAGGAGGTGCACGAGGAAGAGGTGTAAGAGGAGGAGGAAGGAGAAGAAGACGAGGAAGAAGAGGATAGATAAAGAGGAGTAAGAGAAGGAAGATAGAAGGGAAGAACACAAAGAGGAGGAGGGGGAGGAAGATAAAGCACAACAATAAGGAGGAGGAAGAGGAGCAAGAGGAGGAGGAGGAGCAAGAGGAGCAAGTAAACAGAAAAAGAAAGATGAAGGATCAAGAGAGAGCGAGAGAGAGAGAGGGTAGGGGAGGAGCTAGTCACATCTCAGAGGAGGAAGAGAGGACCTACCTTCGACTCCTTCACGGGCACCCAACGGCCGGTCTCTGTGTCCATCCTCTCAACCACGTAATGATCGATCGGCTCACCTCCATCATCTTCAGGCGGCTCCCACTTCAACTTGACAGACTCAGCGGTCACGTCAGATACCTTCAGTGGGCCCTTTGGTTTACTTGGCTTACCTGAGACGGGGAAGAATTTACTGTGAGATGAAATATATAGAGATAATATATTTTAATCAGTTAATTTATGAAGAAAACATAAAATTGTGATTATAAAGAAAGAAAATGAAGTTGTTTTGTTAAGTATTAAAGGGAAATGTCTATTAATGTTCTTTTAACTTTGAAATGATAATCTTTATTGTTATAGACTTGTTAAAGACTTAGTTTTTAACCCTTTGAAGATGATGATTTAACTCTTTATTCCTCAAAGGTTTAAATTGTGGAAAAGACTATAAACCCGCAACTTGATCAGAAAAAATGGTCAACAAGACATTTATATAAACAAAGAAACATAGATAGGTAAACAAGACACATAGACAGTTAAACCAGACATAGACAGGTAAACAAGACACATAGACAGTTAAACCAGACATAGACAGGTAAACAAGACACATAGACAGTTAAACCAGACATAGACAGGTAAACAATAAGGCATACAGACTGGTAAACAAACAGACACCAGTCCTTCTTACCAATGACAATGAGTTCCAGCTCAACCTCGTCTGTGCCGGAGTCATTCTTGGCGAAGATCTTGTAGATGCCGGTGTCTGAACGCTTGGCCTTCCTGATGATGATGGTGGTCAGGTGGTCCTCGCTCGTGATGTTTACCCTCTCGTTCTTGATGGGTTCGCCCTTGAAGCTCCACTTGATCTTGGGATCGGGTTCACCCTCCACTTTGGACTCGTTCTTGAAGGTAATGCCGGATCGGATGGTCTTCCTGCCAACGCTCTTGCGGTCGATACGGGGTGCCACTGATGGAGGGAGGAGAGGGTGTTAGAGAGACAGACAGAGAGAGAGAGAGAGAGAGAGAGAGAGAGAGAGAGAGAGAGAGAGATATGAGAGAAAAACAAGAGAGTCCAAATTTGCCGATAGACTGAAATCCAACACCTTATAGAATCTAATTTACAATTTTTACAGAAAATCTAGGTTTATAGGTAACAAGATTAACAACTTACAGAATCTGGGTTTACAGATGACGGAATCGGAGGCGTCAGATGGCTCAGAGGGTCCAGCCTTATTCTCAGCGACGACACGGAACAGGTACTCGTGTCCGGGTTCCACGTCTGTGATACGGATAGATGTACGGTTCCCTGGTCCGCTGCCACATGGAGTCCATCCACGACCGGCCTAATGATATAGAAAGAGATAATTAACATGTCTAGATATTCATTAAGGTTAAATAATAATAATACAAAGCTTTACAATCAACAGGTGTAAACAGATGTGAATATTAAATTTTTAACTAACTAATTATCTAAAGACAATATAGTACAGGTAGTGAGGATAATGTTTACACCTGAGCACACGTTAAGAACATAAGAACATAAGAATGGAGGAAACTGCAGCGGGCCTATTGGCCCATACTGGGCAGTCCCGTTTACACCCAACCCCTATTGCTCATATAAGCATCCAACCTATGTTTGAAGCTATTCAGCGTATTCAAGTTAATGATGATATTTGGTAACTTGTTCCATTCATCCACTACTCTGTTTCCAAACCAGTGTTTACCTATTTCCCGCCTAAATCGAAATTTGTCTAATTTAAAACCATTGTTACGAGTTCGCTCCTGGTTGGATAGTTTGAGTACCTTTGTAATGTCCCCTTTGTTTAGCCCTGCCTTCCACTTATACACCTCTTTCATATCGCCCCTCACTCTACGTCTCTCGAGGGAGTGCAAATTAAGATGCTTTAACCTGTCTCTATACTCAAGGTTCCTAATGCCCAGGATCAGTCTAGTCATTCTCCTCTGAATTCTTTCCAATGATACTATATCCATTCTGTAATACGGTGACCAGAACTGAACTGCGTAATCCAGGTGTGGTCTCACAAGAGCAAGATACAGTTTTAGGATGACCTCGCTAGTCTTGTAACTAACACTCCTTTGTATGAACCCAAGTACTTTATTAGCCTTGTTACGAGCAAAAACACATTGTTTACTTGGCTTAAGGTTCCTACTTATCATTACTCCTAAATCTCTCTCGCAGTCGGATTTCTCTATGGCATCGTTGTTCATCTGGTATCTGGTTTCCCTGTTTACATCTCCTATACTGAGTACTTTACATTTGTCCACGTTGAATTTCATCTGCCATTTTTCAGACCATTCGAAAAATTTGTTTAGATCTTCCTGTAGTTTTGCTACAGGGGATAAGCTTACAGATCCCTTATGCGTATTGGTAACGTAGAAAATACTAGGTAATGGTAACACACAATGTACAAGGTAACTCATCAAGGACAAGGTAACTCATCAAGGACAAGGTAACTCATCAAGGACAAGGTAACTCATCAAGCACCAGGTAACGCACCACGTCACGCTTCTCAACAATGTACTTGGTGATCTCTGCACCGCCATCATCCTTAGGCTTGGCCCATTCCAACTCCACGAAGTCACGGTCCCAGTTAGTAGCCTTGGGTTTGCCTGGTTTGCTAGGAGGATCTGCAATTAAAATAAATGTTGATAAACGAGTTGCAATGTTGAGTAAAGGTTGCAACGTTTTAGAAAGGTTGAGTGACTTGTTGCAACATTGTGGGAGGGCTGAGTGATGGGTTGCAATATTGAAGGAAGGATGAATTATTATTATTTGCATTATTTACAATCGTTCTCAACAGGTGACAAGGTGTGAACAATACTGACTGTGTGTGTGTGTGTGTGTGTGTGTGTGTGTGGAGGAGGAGCAACTCACCGAAGGGGTTCTTGGCGATAATAGCCTTGTCAGCCTCGAGGGGCTCTGACTCGCCCTCGGGGTTGACAGCCTTGACGCGGAACTTGTACTTCTTACCCTCCTGCAGGCCCGTCACGTCGTACTCCGGGGTCTTGGACTCACCACAGGGCATCCATTGACCGGTGATGGGGTCCAACTTCTCGATCTGAAGGAGGACGTAAACAGTGTATAAGATAATCCCACTTAGCGAGTCACGTACCGGAAAAGTGTAGTGTGTTTTGACTGGGAGTAAAGTAATCTGACTATTGGAAAAGTTATATGTAATCATAAAAACAGTGCATCAAGTGGACTTAAATTAGGCTTAAATGTATTATACTAAATCCGATTCCCAAACCGAGAAGGAATTTTAAGACTGGATTGAGAGGTTCGGTTTAAGCTGTGATGATTGAGAATAAATTGATCCCAACTCAGAGAATTTCTTTTTTCTCACTAGCGATTATTCCTGATTTATTAATATAACAAATGTCATAGTGAAAGTGTCAAGGAGGTTAATAATTATCGTGTGACTGATATAACGCAGAGGTGTAGTGGTGAAGGGAGGCAGATGACTCACCTCGTAGTGGTCAACGGGCAAACCACCATCGTCCTCAGGTTTCTTCCACTTGAGCTTACATCCGTTGGCCTTCACGTCACTCACCTCCAGCGGGCCCATGGGCTTGCTGGGAGGACCTGACCAACACACAAGACATTATAATAATATCCGCGAGTTTCATGGCTTTCACAGATACACTTTACTTGAGGTTTGTTAGGTAGGTTGAGGTGCTCAGAGTATGGTGGCGGGAACGGTGGGCAGGACAGCACCCACCAGATCAGCTAATTACTTGTAAATTACTTCTATTAATTTGTATTATTACGTTAAATGACAGATACATAATAAATGAAGAGGGCCAAGAGTCTAAGATAATAGTGAATTATCATTTTTAACAGTAAAAAAATAAAAGTTAAATAAAGGGAGAGGATAAAGCGTGTAGAGAGAGGAGAGCGTAAGAGAGGTGAAGACGTACCGAGGACAGTAAGGGCGATCTGGACGGAGTCTTCGCCGTGCTCGTTCTTAGAGGTGAGAACATACTTGCCAGACATCTTCCTCTGCGCCTTCATGATGAGCATCTTGGTATTGTTGCCCGAGGAGTCCACGCGCATCATATCCTTCGTCACCACCTCCTGTTCAAGGATAGATAGCAAGGGCTGTCGTGGGGGGAATGTTGGCCATCAGAGCGCGAGGAAGAGGGGAGGAGAGACGCCAGGATTCAACCCATCGACAGCAGCAGAGGAGGTAAACACCGCCGCCATGGGGTGGAGCGAGATGACCACAGCAGAGGCACCATCACCACCACCACCACAGCAGAAGAGGAGGCGCCCGGTGGAGGCCAAGTGAAGGAAGAGGGGAAGGGGAGAGGGGAAAAAATAAACCATGCATTACTATGTGAGCTACCAGTCAACACCCTCGCCCGCACCAGGAAGAAAGTCGGTCACCTCATACAAGCAGTGTGCATATTAAGACAAATTAAAACTAAAATATACTTATGGTTTATACAGCAGTTTGGTTAGTAATACTCTGTGATACATTATAATATCTGGCAACCTGCGGGAAGAAAAATGAAAAATAGATGTATAAAAAATATTGGTTTAAAGGATATGTATAACATTAATATATCATATAATTATATAATATATATAATGTATAATATAAAGACAGAGAAACAAGGAAAGGCTATACAACTGTACACAGACGACAGGGAGAAAGGGAAGGAGAATGGTAAATGATGAGACTTCAATGTTAGAACTTACAAAAAAGGTGAAAAATTTAGATAAAAAATATAATAGAAGACAAACATGTGTGGCCGACTTCCTCACAAGGTGTAGCGGACAGGTCCTCTTGGTGGAGGCGGGGACCGCACCTCACACACACACCTGTCAACTCTTGTGTGATTTATGACAACAAATAATCCACTGCGTGAGGTGAGACATTAAGGTGTAAACAAGTGGTGTAGGTCCCTGCGTCCTGGTCCGAGAGGATAGTTACTATGGTTACCACGGCGTCCGGGAGACCTGTGGTTAGTGAAGTGAAGATGAGGTGACAGACATAAGCCCGGGCTGCCCCACACCACCAGCTAGTCCGGGGCACCATGCAAGCCCTCCCTCATTCCTTCCTTCCTTCCCTCAACACATGCTGGGCCCAACACCCTCACTCAACACACACACTCCTTCCAAGCTTCAACCTCACACTCAGGGTCATAATACAGTATTAACATGTCTCTTGCCTCAACGCAACACCAGGCCGTCTCCCTGAGTATCGAGTGTTAGCTGGAAGGTGTGTGTGTCTGTGTGTGTTGAGTTAAAGAAAAAAAGTAAAGTAAAACTTTATGAGAAAAAATATAACCAACCAGCGAACATGATAAAAATAGGGTTTATTTATATTAAGGAAAAAATATGTGAATATTTAGAAAAAAAAATATTTCTGATTAGACACGTTGGCGCTGTCCTCGATAACACGTGAGGTTGTTCACCTTGTTATTTTCAAGAGTTATTTATATGGTTGGATCACCTGATATATTTATTCACTGAGTAAAACTTGGTTGAGTTGAGTGAGTGGACCAGACCATGCTGTCCGTCCCTCCTCGGCTGACACACTAGTACACCAACCTTGATGGCTACGTTCAAAAAGGACACGATGTTTAGGCTCCAAGACGAGTTTGTTTTTAATCCACCGTCCTTAATAATTCCTTGTTTAAATACCATAAACATTATAGAAGAGTGACCAGAGTTAACCAACGTCGTACACTTCACAACACAGGCACGGTGGAGTTAAGAACCATCGTCTCAGTCCTCTCCACAAACGCAACCTAAACATCCACGACTTTTTATGAACGCGCTATCTATAGTCTCCTACCATCAGACCCTCCGACATGCTTCTTCTCTCGTGATTAATGACAGAAGTTGGTTGAGATATTAGTAGAATCTAGTGAGCCACAGAGGTGACCCGGCCGCTACAGCAGTAATAAATATTGCTGTACCGCTCGGCCACCGTGTCCGTCCTCCCCTCCCGCCTGTACGCCACACTCCACTACCTGAAAGCGCAACTTTTTATCCCATTAAGGAGCAGCACAAAACTTAAATGGGGTAAAAATCGCAATCCTTTCAAAAGCACCTTTATAGGGAACCGAAACTTTGGACTTGACAGTGTAGCAAAGAATTGAAGACTTGATCATAACTTCGCGTATTACTGAGATCTAAATAATTTAACATATTATCTACACATTAAAAGCTCGAAAGTAAACATTATTTAATCTACACAGTCTACAATACAGCCATGATCAAGTGTTATTCTCTGTGCATGTCGGTGTGGGGAGGTGTTGGTGAGTGTGTGGGTGGCGGGGTCGGGGCTTGGACCTACGAGGTACGCTCTACAGATCACTCATGCTGGCCCACCAAGACGTAGCATCACAAGAGGCTGTACTGATGCTCCATCTTTCCTCCATCCTCCAGTACTGTGTGAGATGTTTGTGCTCATCTCTAGCCGTAATCAATCTCTACTGATCTCTGGCTCTCCTACACAAGGTAGGTCTCGACTGATTCTCAAGCCTAGCCCCGAGGCTGGGCCAAGGTCGCAATCATTTTGGAATAAAGGATCAGGTAATGACTGTAGACACTGACACTATGTAGTTTACATCTCTAAAATTATACCAAGAATGTGAAGGAACTAAATTAATAAAGGAAAATGAAATAAAATAATGCCAAGTTAAACTGAGTAAAGTGCTAGGTTGTCCCCTGTAGTTCCTGCACTTGACGAAGAGTTAGGTTTACTAATCATAATATCAACCTTAAAATAAAAGTAAATTAGTCAAATACTTCAAATCAACAAAAGAAAATAAACTACAAGTGAACTCAAATAAAGAAAATAATAAAAGTTAAGATTGTTGTAAGTAAATAACTGAACAAAATAAATTAATTCGTAACAAAAGCTAAATGGCCGTAACTGAAGTATGTAACGCGACAACATAATGGTCAGAGACTTATACAAATGAACAATATTATCACTTAAAAAAAATAAGATGTTAAATATTTTCCAACTCCGGAAACTTTTCATCATTTGTGACACAAGAAAGTTGTTTGAATTGCTATAACCTTGACACACACACACACAGACAGACACACACACACACACAGACAGACACACACACACACACATACTGCTAGCTACATCCACTCGTTAGTCATCCACGTACATTCACTCACCCTCATCCACCATCACACATCTATTGGTTTTTACATTTAAGTTCTCGTCTCTGTCATTATCACCACCTATAGCTCCCTCCACTCACCTATAGCTCCCTCCATCCACCTATAGCTCCCTCCATCCACCTATAGCTCCCTCCACCCACCTATAGCTCCCTCCACTCACCAATAGCTCCCTCCATCCACCTATAGCTCCCTCCATCCACGTATAACTCCCGCCATCCACCTATAGCTCCCTCCACCCACCTATAGCTCCTTCCACTCACCTATAGCTCCCTCCAGCCACCTGAATTCTACCTGTTATAAGCCCACCCACCAATGCCTCACCTGGGCCCTCTTTCAGCACCTGTATCCTCGTCTCCATACAAACTATCACCCATTCCTCTTGATCTCATCTACTGCCTTCACCCCGGGGAGCGACCACCTACCTTGTCATTGAGGGTCCACTCGTTGACAGGCTTGGGGTCACCGATGACATCAATGTCATAGAGGTACTGCTGGCCCACCTTGATCACCATGTCCTTCACGTTGGTACGGTCGATGAGAGGCTTACCTGTACAAACACACACAGGTTCAGTGTATGATACTCTGATGTAGATACTTAACATAGCCATAGAATTTGTGAATGTATATATTTACCTGTATGTCCTATAGCTAATTATATATTATCAGTATAGTTTTACCTGCACACACACACACACACACACACACACACACACACACACACACACATCTATCTGATCACTCCCTGCACTAACTTCTCCAATGTAACAATGGTCTGCTACATAGATGAAGTATAAACTAATTCCACGTTCTGAACAGTACATTAATATGCTACAGAAATAAGCCTCAAGAAATCTCCTTCACAAGAATAATATCCACAATGCAGGAACCAAGGGAGGGGAGAGGTGAGGGGGGGGGGGGAGGAGGGGATACTCACGGAACTTAGCGCGGGCGGTGTGTGGGAGAGTCGAATCAGATGGCTCGCCCACTCCGGCCTTGTTGATAGCCTTCACACGGAACTCGTACTTCTCGCCTTCCTTCAGGCCAGTAATAGGACCCTGACACACGTTGCCCTTGATCTTACCGCACTCCACGAAGTTCTGTAACACGAGGCAAAGACACAATAACACCGGGTCAGATGAGGGGGCAGTGTGGTAAGCATCAGGAGTCAGTGTTATAACTTCACAGAATGATTGATGACAGAGAAGAATTAGACAAAAAAATCCTATCATTATTTTTCTAGAAAGTTACACCAGAAAACAAAAAGAAGAGTTATCTACCACAATCATTGAGTCATCTACCACAATTATTGAGTCATCTACCACAATCATTGAGTCATCTACCACAATTATTGAGTCATCTACCACAATCATTGAGTCATCTACCACAACTATTGAGTTATCTACCACAAACATTGAGTTATCTACCACAATTATTGAGTCATCTATCACAATTATTGAGTCAACTACCACAAACATTGAGTTATCTACCACAATTATTGAGTCATCTATCACAATTATTGAGTTATCTACCACAAACATTGAGTTATCTATCACAATTATTGAGTCATCTATCACAATTATTGAGTTATCTACCACAAACATTGAGTTATCTACCACAATTATTGAGTCATCTATCACAATTATTGAGTTATCTACCACAAAAATTGAGTTATCTACCACAATTATTGAGTCATCAATCACGATAATTGAGTAATATACCATACCATCAGTCAACTACCACAATCAAAGTCAATACCACAATCAATAAGTACTACCACAATCATTGAGTCAACTACCACAATCATTGAAGCACCTATCGCAATAACAGTCAGATACTAGAATCAGCGACTCACCTACCACAATCATTGAGTCATCTACCACAATTACTGAACCATTTACCACAATCACACGGTTAACTACCACAATCACAGTTAACTATCACAATCATACAGTAAACTACCACAATCACAGTTAACTAACACAATCACACAATCAACTACCACACTCAGAGTTAACTATCACAATCACACAGTTAACTACCACAATCACACAATCAACTGCCATAATCACAGTTAACTACCACAATCACACAGTCACTACCAACACCCTATACTCACGTCAGAGTTCTTGGGTTTCATCTCGAGGACGTAGCCAGCGATCTCAGCTCCACCGTCCCTAATGGGTGGGTCCCACTTGAGCTTGACGCTGTTCTCGTCGAAGTCGATGATCTCGGGCAACCCAGGAGGTCCAGGCTTGTCTGTAGGTCAGGTGTGATGGCGGATCAGTAAGGACACGTAAAAACTCTCCTAGATGATGAATTTTGTGTATGTGTGTATATGTGTACAGTATGTTTGTAAGGACATGTATTTTATGTATCTGTATCTGGGTACAGTTTATTGATATTAGTTATTGGTATACATATGTTTGGGTATTTTTTAAATTTATATACTTTACGTTGACAATGTTTTCATAAATGGATCCTACAGTACTGCATAGTTGAAACAGTTTATCATCAATACCACTATTATTATTATTATTATTATTATTATTATTATTATTATTATTATTATATACAAAAAATCCGATATCGTCAATTTCAGTAAGATAAAAGATAAACACTACAACAGTAAGGAACGTACCGAAGGGATCCTTGGCGAGGATAGCTCTGTCGCCATCGAGAGGATCAGACTCGCCCTCGTCGTTGTGAGCCTTGACACGGAACTCGTACTTCTTGCCGGGCTCCAGACCAGTGACCTCCAGCTCGGGTGTGTCGCCATCAGTACGTCCACAAGGCACCCACCGACCTACACGGGCAAGAAGAGATAATCTTTACTAACTTTGATGTGGTCTATAACAGATTATAACAATAATCACTTACACACTGACTACAACAACCCTTACTGCCTACAACACTCAATGACTTATTTCTTCACCTTGAAATCTACAATAATGACAACATAACATGGAAGAGGACCTACCTGAAGTGACATCCATCTTCTCGACGATGTATCCATCGACAGGTACACCACCGTCGTCTTTAGGCTTGTCCCACTTCAGCTTGCAGCCCTCCTTGTGTACGTCTGAGATCTCCAGCGGTCCCTCGGGCTTGCCGGGGCGATCTGAGGGCAAATGGATTCACGTTACTTAAAATTCCTCAATATATATAGAGACAATGTTACTATTTACCTCCAGGAACTCAATTTAATTTCACTAAAAGTTTCATCGTCTACTTAAATGGAAAATTAATTCGAGGTAGATTTTCCCAGAACAATTGACACTGAATATACCGGTTCCTTCATAAGTGACGCTGATGTTGAAAAGTTACTCCTACGCTTCAACAACGAAGGTCTTCAAGCACGTATAAAGTTATTAAAAATGATTTAATTTTATTAAATAATGTAGAATGAAGAATTATGTATAACGTACTCCTATTAATATGAATGTACTTGTAAACACATGAATTTGTAACTCTTGATTTTGTAAATAGAAACACAAATGTAAATTAAACCAAACACAAGACCACCGAGGGAGGGAGAAGACGACAGTTAAGTCAGGGGAAATGTTCCTATTTTTACATGTAAGAGTTACGCGCCTCATACACCATCATACAGGTCACTCACCCAGCACCACAATTTCCAGCTCAGCTTCGTCAGAGCCGGAGTCGTTCTTGGCGTGGATCTTGTAGATGCCAGTGTGCCTTCTCTCGGCATCGTTGAGGGTGAACTTGGTAAGGTAGTCCTCAGGCAGGATGATGTAGTTACCACCAGTCTCCACCTGAGGGCAGCACAAGACACGTCACAACGGCAATAAGGTGTGGCTGTAACAAGAAGCTTCAACCGTTATTATGACTTACTGATACGTAGATTAACCCAAAGCTGGCATAAGTTATTACAGCCATAAGAGACTCAGGGAAGATGGAACAAATGGGAATATAGCCAAAGATGAAGTATAATAACAAATTATTTGATAAAGGTTAGAGGAAGGAGCAGATGAGGTGACAGATGACTAGTGTTGTACTCGAGCCACAACTGACGACCCGAGACATAATATACCTGTCATCACCCCTACAGTACACACTAACCCCTGTCATCACCCCTACAGTACACACTAACAGCTGTCATCACCCCTACAGTACACAACAGCTGTCATCACCCCTACAGTACACACTAACCCCTGTCATCACCCTACAGTACACACTAACAGCTGTCATCACCCCTACAGTACACACTAACAGCTGTCATCACCCCTACAGTACACACTAACAGGTGGTCAAAGAAAATTATCTTTAAACCGACGCATCAACAGTGAGTCTCCTCCCTCCTGCTGCCTCACCCACCTTCTTGTTCTTGAGTGTCCACCAGATTTCTGGAGGAGGTTCACCCTTGACGTCGACCTCGAGGAACACCTTCTGGGAGGCACGAACAGTGATCCTTTTCAACTTCTCGCGGTTGATGAGCGGCTTCACTGTGGAGGAGGAGAGTAAGGAAATGAGTATAAGGGAGATAAGAACAATAAGCAGGGGCAAGGAGAACAAGAAGAGATGGTAAGGAGGTGATGATTGAGGGAGACAGGAAGGAAATAATGAGGTAAAGGAGAAGAGGTCATGAGATAACCTAACCTAACTATCTTAGAATATATATTTAAGTTAGGTTAGATTTGGTTGGGTTGGGTTGGGTTGGAATGGGTTGGATTGGGTTAGGTTAGATAGATTAGGTTAGGTTAAAATAGGATAGGATAGGATGGGATAGGTTTTATGCTAAGTTAGAATAGTTTAAGTTTGGTTTAGTTAGTTCGTTCTGGTTGACAAAAAAAAAATTACGACAAAATTTGTGTCTGTATTTATACCGCCATATTGAAACCATAAATATATTGGTTCACGGAGAAAAATATTTATCCAACACAACAGTTCAATGATTTCTGACATTATCTTTACTCTACTGAACTTTCAACTAAAAAGCACAAAGGAGGCAGCTGAGCATTAAGGGACCTGGTCAGCTGTCCTACCCAAGAGGAGGTTTGACCACTTACAGAATCTGGCCTTGGCGAGGTGAGGCTTGGTAGGATCACCAGGTTCACCCGGACCAGCCTTGTTGACGGCCGTGACGCGGAACTGATAGGTGTTGCCCTCCTTCAGGCCAGGCACACGACACTCCCCTCCTTCAGGCCAGGCACACGACACTCCGTCTTGGGACCCTGAGGAAGGAACGCATCCCGTCATCAGTAACACAGTCCCTCACCTAACTTATATAATATAACTTTTTTACTGATATATTAACACGTGAGTCGAGACAAGTTTGAAATATTATCAGGTGGGAGACATGATTCTACCTTTACTTCTTTAATGTACCTGTAACTAGAGTCTTATTGTGGTGGTCGTGTATTTCTTAACGAAGTCTCACTCCTTCCCTGTGTTGTCTTGTGCTGATCTGTGCTGACCTATGTTGCCATGCTGTGCTGCCATGTACTGACCTGTGTTGCCATGTACTGACCTGTGTTGCCATATATTGACCTGTGTTGCCATGTACTGACCTGTGTTGCCATATATTGACCTGTGTTGCCATGTACTGACCTGTGTTGCCATGTACTGACCTGTGTTGCCATGTACTGACCTGTGTTGCCATGTACTGACCTGTGTTACTATTTACTGACCTGTGTTGCCATGTACTGACCTGTGTTGCCATGTACTGACCTGTGTTGCCATGTGGTGACCTGTGTTGCCATGTGGTGACCTGTGTTGCCATGTACTGACCTGTGCTAGTCTGTATTGGTTTATTGGTGTGATGCTCTGCCATGACTCTTACCTCAGACTCAATGATGGTCTCCCAGGAACCGTAACGTTCCTTCTTCTCGATGATGTACTTGGTGATGGGGGCGCCACCGGTGTCCTTGGGGGCCTCCCACTTAAGATCAACCCTGTCCACGTCCCAGTCCACTATATCCGGTATGCTGGGCTTGCCGGGGGGACCTGTGGGGGCAGGAGGAAGTGAGGTGAGAGGTAAGAAGTTTTCGAGGAAGAATGTCAGAAAATAATGTATATAATGATGAATTTAGGAAAGAAAGCAAAAAATAAAAGAACATTCAGTTGAGTTATAAGTTGTGGTAAAATATTATTTAATTTGTGTGATTTCCTGAAGGAGTGGAACAAAGAAAGAAACCCCAGCAGGAAGAAGAAGAAGAAGAAGAAGAAGAAGAAGAAGAAGAATAGGAGAAAGAAGACCTACCATAAGGATCCTTGGCGAGGGTTGCGTGCTCGGTCTCAAGGGGATCAGACTCGCCCTCTTCATTAACGGCCTTCACGCGGAAGTTGTACTCCTTGCCCTCCTGCAGCCCTGGCACGTCCATGGTCAGATCCTGCGGCAAAACACACGTCAGAACGTTACATAGGAGGTGGGAAGGGGTTAGGAGAGGGGGGGGGGAGGGGGAGGGGGTGGTTCACTAATAACATGTATATTAAACAGCTGCATAATCATTCACGCGTGATTATGATTAATATACAGTATGAGTATTGGTAGACACTAGTAAGTGAAACGCGGTGGGATATATCCGCAGAGTTTTACACCGCTCGCCGCTATGACACACCCAGCTGACGACACCCCCACGATTATTTACAGAACATTTTATTTAATCTTAATTTTATCGGTGATATCATTAATTGTGGTTCTATTTTCTTATTCTTACATGAGTCTGTAACATATAAAGACTTAAGGTTATCTAAATATTAACATTAATCTTACAGTAAAATAGTCAGGAGACAGCAAAGTAACAAGATATATATTTGACTATGTTTACAAGCTTATTGACCGATATACCACAACACGTTAAAACTTTCTAATACGAATTGGCAATGAAAGACAAATAAATTATCCCAGAAGTAGATTATATAACAGTTGAAGATCATTTCCCACTTAACATAAGATAACGTACACATAAAGAAACACAAAATAAACTTAAGTCTCCACGTACAGAATAAAGGCCACGTACAAAGCAGGAGCCACGTACCTTAGTCCTGCCGACGGGGACCCAACGACCAGTGATGGGGTCCTGCTTCTCTACTAGATACTCCTGGATGGGTTTACCGCCGTCGTCATCAGGTTTATCCCACTTCAGCTTACAGCCCTTCTTGGTGACGTCAGATACCTTCAAGGGACCCTTTGGTTTCCCAGGACCAGCTAACAAGAGTGAGATGTATGTTAGTGACCGAGTGTGTTGGTGGGTGAGTGTGTTGGTGGGTGAGTGTGTTGGTGGGTGAGTGTGTTGGTGCGTGAGTGTGTTGGTGCGTGAGTGTGTTGGTGAGTGAGTGTGTTACCTATATGTTCATCTATACATTTATTCACCTAAGAATAGATTAATATATAAACAAATGATCTTATGTAAAAGTGATCAGGTGACCTTGTGACTCTGCAATGACCTGGTGACCCCTTACCCTTATGACCTCTTGCCCTCATGAACCCTTGCCCTCATGACCCCTTGCCCTCATGACCCCTTGCCCTCATGAACCCCTTGCCCGGTGAACCTCCTACTTGACTTACAGAGGATGACGATTTCCACCTCAGCCTCGTCCTTGCCGTGTTTGTTGGTGGCGATGATCTTGTAGATGCCCGTCTGCTTCCTCTTGGCGTCTATCATGCTGAACTTGGTGTTGTATTCCACGTCGACGATCTCTACGTTAGTCTCCTTCACCTGTACAGCGACACACACACACACACACACGTTATAAATATATCGAGTAGGATTTTTACAATGTGATAGTTTTTTGTTTGATTTTACGACACACTTTGTAAATACGTCGAGAAGGAATTGCATTTTTTTTTAAGAAGTTAAAACTTAAAGATTCAATTAGTTTGTACAAGGACTCAACAGCTGGTCTGAGAAGCTCCTAAGATATTAATGCCTACACTAGCTGGTCTTACCTCTTGTTCCTTGAGGACCCATTGGACGGTAGGTGCTGGCTCACCCTCGATGTTGATATCGAACTTGACGTTGCGACCAGCCTTGACCGTCGTCGTCTTCAGGTGAGTGCGGTCGATGCGGGGTTTCACTGTCGGGAAAACAGAGCATCTCAGATCAGAGCAGGTCAACAGGTAAGTCGTCAAGGAAGAAGATGAGGTGAAAACAGGTGTGGTTCAACAGAGGCAACATTAAGTAAGTGAATGTCATGGGGGAGCAGAGGTCAATAAAGGTACTATTAATTACGATATATTATTAAGTGATGAAATATATCCAAATCACGACATACACGAGTTAATCGACTAAGATGACGGGCAGAAGAGCGTAGACGTAGAGGAAGGTGGCAGTAAGGTAAGGGAGACTTACGGGCCTTGTGCTTGACGAGGTGGTAGTCTGTGGCCTCAGACTCTGGAGAGTTACCAGCCTTGTTGACAGCCACTATCCTAAACTGGTATTCGGCCCTGTGCTTCAGTCCAACTACCTTGGTCTCCACGGGCGTGCCGGGCTTCGGCGGCTGTATCACATCCTGCTTCAGTTCTCCTGCGTTCTCCCAGTCTGGCATGAACCTGCAGGAGGCATCGATGAGGGTGAATATTATAATATTACGTTTAAGGCGCATCTCAGTTCTCTACAAAAGAAAACACAGCCGCTAACACCCTCCAGGGATACTTACTTGTCCTTCTTCTGGATGATGTACTTCATGATCGGGGCGCCACCGTCAGACTCAGGCACCGTCCACTTGAGGTCCACCGACTTGTTGTCGTAGTCGATGATCTCTGGACGGCCAGGAGCCGTGGGCACGTCTGAGGGTCACAAAGAGAAAACGAGGTCACGAGGGGCACACCAGGTCACACAACACTCACAAATAACATAAAGATAAGTGAAAACACAAGTAATAGAATTAACTTCTTTAAACGGCGAGAAATAAAGTTATGTTCCAGAGTAAACAGCTTCGCCTCAATGTATCATTCTTGTTTACTTAGCAGGTATAACATCAATTAACTACAAGGAAAAACGTTTAATCTGGGTTTTGATATACAGTGTAGGTATGTAAATATTGACTTATGTAATTAGTGTGTATGGTGGGAGAGGAAAGTGACGTGACTCACCATAGGGATTCTTGGCAAGGATGGCCTGGTCAGCCTCCAGAGGATCTGAATCGCCCTCGTCGTTGACGGCGGTGACACGGAATTTGTACTGGTGGCCGGGCTCGAGGCCTTCCACGTTGAAGTAGGGAGGAGCCAGGGCCCCAGGGCACTACGGGGAGGGAGCCAGATCACACACTGTACGGGGCCGTGGCAGGGCGGGGCAGGTAGCACCACACACGCCACGGAACTTATCGCTCAGGAAATAATATTAGTGTCAAGACTGGAGACAGAATAGAATGTAATTTAATGAAAAAATAAGAGCTAGAAAAGAAAGTTGGGCGAGAAATGAAACCAGAAACAGAGAATACGCACGAGGGAAGAAGTGCGCGGCCTAGCGAACTTGGGGCGATACATATAAAAAACGTTTTCTGATATGGGGTTAAGTTTAATGATGTATATTTTACTTTAGTTTAAGCGCGGCGGCTCTGGGTAGTTTAAAGAGAGATAAAGACAACTACAATAAGGACGACGACCCACCTTGCCGCATCTGACCCACTTGCCAGTAGCCAAGTCCATCTTCTCAATCTCGTACTCCTTGATGGGCATCCCACCGTCGTCCTCAGGCTTTTCCCACTTGAGTCTGCAGCCTGTGTCGTGCACGTTGGACACCTCCAGGGGACCCTTGGGCCTGGCTGGCTTACCTGTGGCACAAACAGTTCATTAACACTCCTTCACACACACACAGAGGTAAACCTGTGCATATCTAGTATAAATATATAACAATAGATATAATGAAAAGTCTTTAACATAAGTCAAGCATGACCAAAGACCTTCTTACACTATACAGAACTTGAAATAAATCGTAATGCAATTCTTTCGTCAAAGTACATCTGCTAGAAGAGTTTCGTGGTACAGTGTGTGGCATATAGAGAGCATGACCCAGCCTCACCGAGAACTACCAGCTCCACAGTCTCGCTGTCCTTGCCGTTGCGGTTCTCGACCTTGAGGGTGTAGAGCCCGGCGTCCTTCCTGGTGGCGTCGGTGACGGAGAACTCGGTGTGGTGGTCGGTGTTCTCAATGTGGATCCTGTCTGTGTTGGAGAGGATGTTTTCTCCGCGGCTCCACTCCACCTCAGGCTCGGGCTCACCAGTGTAGTCCACCGCCCACTTGTGGCTGCGACCGACCTTGATGGTGACCGACTTGAAGTTGGTTCGGTCGATACGCGGCTTCACTGTAGGGAAGGGATAGAGTATTATTGAGCCAACATCACACCCGCACATGGAACACGAAAAGCTCTTAAGCCACCATACACTAGAGTGCCCTAAATTTACAACTGTTCATTGACAGACACAACATTTATATAAACATTTAGAATGAAATATTATATAATATCCAAGGTTCACAAGGAGCGCTGAGAAGGAAGTCATTCTTACAGTTCCTGTGTTTGCAGAGGTGATTGTCAGTAGGCTCTGAGGCCTCGCCCACACCAGCCTTGTTGGCGGCGCGGACACGGAAGCTGTAGATGGTGCCTTCCTTGAGGCCGGGCACCTGAGCCTCGCAGTTGGTGTCCTTGGTTTGAACCACTTCCTTCCAGTCAATCGACAGCTTGTCCTTCATCTCAATGTGGTAGTGAGTGATGGGGCGGCCGCCGTCCTTCTCAGGGGGAGTCCACCGCAGGACGACCATCGTGTTGTCATAGTCGATGATCTCCGGCTTGCCCGGGCGGGATGGCTCGTCTGTAGACACACACACATACTTCACAATCTTCTACAACCTGAGTCTTCATAACAAACGGCCTAGCTTTACCCGATAAATTGTCTTTCAAAGTAATAAAACTGTAGTTAAGCTTTAAAAATAATATCGTGTAACTGCTTCATTTGGTCACCCCGGAGTGTATAAATCCCTTAACTTACTTCACACCCTAACATACTGTTATCTTCTTTACTTGTAATCTTTGTCACCTAAGTAAAACTGACTTTGTCTACTGAAACTCAATGTTACCTTCTCGTTCCCGTGAGTTTCCTGACCAGTTTAGCTGCGGTAAAACACACAACTGCAGCTCCTAAATGGTCTGGACCGATTTTCAACTGACTCCTTTGCGAGCCGTGAACCACATCTCCTCTAACCTGGCTGAGTCGTCGTCCTAACTGACTGGTCACCATGCAATAACTTATATGTCCGCATCTCCTAACCTGACGAGCTGACCTCCCAATACACCATCACCTCCCCTGCTAGCCTGGCCGGAGTCTGGGTAGGTGGGTGTGGCGGGACTTACCGTAGGGGTTGCGAGCCATGATAGGTTCATCGTTCTCGAGGGGCTCAGATTCGCCCTCCTTGTTAACAGCCTTCACGCGGAACTTGTACTTCTTCTTGGGTGTGAGGCCGTCCACGGTGAACTCCTGTTTATCCGGCCCAATCTGTAAAGGGTCAGAGTCTTACAGTTATCATTCTGGTAGAAGATTACCACTTACTTACCTTCTACAGGAAAAACTGGTTTAGTTAGTCTCAATTTAAGGGGATTCGTCTCGTTTTCTTCCTTATACATGTGTAGCTACCATCTTCACACACACATATTACTGACGAGTGGACCCAAATTAATCTTAGTTTTTTATCTATATATAAAATGATCGCTTGGTTAATATTATCTCAAAGATTTATTAGGTAAATGGTTAATGATGATTTATCTACTTATTATGTTAATAAGTTTTGACATCAGTTTACTTTTTAATTAGTGAGTTAATAATTTATACTTAAGAAAGAGGAAATTGGTACCCCTCAGACACACCGCAGGCAGGGTCGAGCAGGTGGTGCAGCAGAGGCAGAGAGTGACTCGCCTCCACCCAACACTCGTACTCACAGAGGCTCAACCACACTAGAGTGTCATAACAGCTCTCTCCATTATACAGCCATTCAAGAAAATGCTATGAAGGTTGGCCATAAAAGAGTAGAGGAGAAGGTGTCTTCCCAGAGTACAGCCAGGGAAGGCTCGGGGGAGAGAGGCAAGAAGCATCACGTCTAGAAAAGCTACCTGGACGTGAATCACTGGTTCCTGTGGGGGTTCCTTTGAGGAGCTTTTACGGCGTGACGAGCTCCTGGATTCTGTAGGAGCGGCTGGGGGAGCCTGAGAGAGTATGGCTCGCTGGGGAACCGCTATGTACTGTTGGGGGGAGAGGGACACGGGGGAAGTCACATGGGGTCATGTTGTGTGGTGAGGCGACAATGAGGCCGTGTCAGGTCAAGGCTGCTGCTGAACATTTCTGGACTTAAGAGTGTTGTGTGAACCAAACTGAGGAGCAAAGTAGATGTTGAACAAAAGGACATGTTACAATGGCTGATGGTGGGGACATAAACACACATAGGACATACGTGTGTATGTATGCATGAAGAGGGTAATAACAGGTAGACAGTAACAAATAATAAGATACAATAAACAAAGATGTATTAATACGTGTCTAAGACTGTGTTGTCTTGTGTTCTTGGTGACCACGTGCACACACCTGACTCTGGGAGCTGGTGACACGTGCCACCTGGCGTTGACTACCAGCACACTACACACCCTCAGCATTACTGGGGCACACAGTGTACACTACATGTCCTTCTTCTGCGTGAAGAGTACCTTGTCCTCCTCCACACACTACAGAAACCCTGACGTAAAGCGCCCCTCCCTCACACCCTCCCTCACACCATCCTTGACACTCACTTCGCCAGCAGGTATCCAGGCGCCGGTGTCCATGTCCATTTTCTCGATGATGTAACCCTCGATGGGCAGGCCACCGTCATCCTTGGGCTTCTTCCACTTGAGCGTGACATGGTCGGCGCGGATCTCCTCAGGGAAGAGCGGACCTTCAGGGCGGGTTGGTTTACCTGGGAGACACAAGGAGTGAGGTGGGTGTTGGCTGGGGGATAGTTACCTTATATTCTTCCTTCTTATACGCCATTTATGTGTTATGAAATTGGCTAAATTGCTATAGACTTTATACTGGGATCTGACACAGTTGGCAGTAGTAAAGGAAGAAAGTATGTCTAAGGTGTACAGTTGACTATCATTACGTCAGACGGCATCACTGACCTCGAGTTTAGTCTAAAGTCTGACAATAATGGTGGCACAAGTTTTGAGGTAGAGAACACACAGTGACCTACCGAGCACCACCACGTCGGCCTCCTCCTCACACTCGCCTACAGAGTTGACCAGCTGCAACTTGTACTTGGCGGTGTCGGAGCGGACGCCCTTCCTCAGAGTGAACACTGTGTTCCTCTCGAACTTCTCGATGGTAATCCTAGCCAGGAGATACACCATGTTGAGTTAGTCAAAATGTATGTAGTCTTTCAACTCTAGAATAACATGCAAGAAAGGAATTATTGCGAGGAGGGGGAGAGGGGACATAACCCTGATGAGAGAAGAGAAAGTTTTACATTTGGCGGGAACTGCTGGAGTACTGGGGGGGATAAACAATATCGTGTATATAATACAAGTCTTAAGACTTATATTGGGACTATTTGGACTGTGTAGATCTAAGAGACTTTCTTTGCTACATTGTGGTTATCAAGATGATTGATGGCAGGAGAGTGTGACTGAGTGGGGAGTCTGGGAGATGGAGAACACCCCAGACGTCCCATCAAGAGGATAACTGTGTGTCAACACCGACCCTAGGGCTGTGTAAACACCGACCCAAGGGCTATGTCAACACCGACCCATGGGCTGTGTCAACACCGACTCACGGGCTGTGTCAACACCGACCCATGGGCTGTGTCAACACCGACCCAAGGACTGTGTCAACAATGACCCACGGGCTATGTTAACACCGACAGAAGGGCTGTGTCAACACCGACCCACGGGGTATGTCAAAACCGACCTCACTCTCACGTGCACGCTACTGACACAGTCAACATTACTGAGGCAACTGCTGTATATGTTTACCTCATAATAATCCTATTTTGATACATCTGTCAAGAGTAAGCAAGTAGCACCGACAAGGTCCTAGAGAACAACAAACATGAAGACGAAACTGAACTTAAATGAACTTTGACTAACACTACTGAATTTGCACATGAATACATCATCTTGAGAAGAGTTGTTGACAACAATCATGCAATTGTGTACTGTATGTCTAGCCTAAGTCTAACATGCACTTATGAGCGAGCATATTGCTGCGTTAGCCTACGGCTGTCAACTTAGCACAAGCTCTACTTTGCTCACAACGCCAGATCTTGTTAGCCTCAGCATCAGCGTTTTAGCTAAACAGCAGTTTGATATATTGCAGCTTAACCTGAACCAATATATGCAAACCTTGGCATCAAGTGTATATCAAGAAGTGTGTATAAGAAGAGAAAATATTTATAACGCCGAAATGAACTCGGGAACCAATCATCAGTGGGCCGTCCACCTCGAGAGGAGGAGCGACTCCCATGCACACGCAACTAAGGCACAGTTCTCGTGGTGAAACATGACAGTAGTTCACACGGTAGATTTGTGTTCTAGCCGACAGAATACGTCGTCACAAGCGTCGCAGCCCTCACGTCGTACTTCAGGTGGAGTGACCGTCGTGGACCTCAATAAGTGTGAGCTGTGTTGTAGTCACTCAACTCGCCGTGGTCCTATAGTGACTTGCCACACTGGTATCCCAGTAACCTCCAGGTGGTGGC
Source organism: Homarus americanus (assembly GCF_018991925.1). Lineage (NCBI taxonomy): Eukaryota > Metazoa > Arthropoda > Malacostraca > Decapoda > Nephropidae > Homarus > Homarus americanus. Next base: position 3,801,595 of record NW_024714177.1, on the reverse strand, counting down.
CATAATCTTAGAACCGTGACAATTCTCCTCAATGCCCATCCTTAGAGACGTCGCAAAAGACCTTCCTTGTGAAATGTCATGGTGATGTTTCCTGGAGATGCCACATGTGACCTTCTTCTGGAGGCGCCGCAAAGACCTAGTGTCCTTGAGTGCACCCCCCTTCCCAACACCACCCAAAAACACAAATCTTTGAACCATCTGTTTGTTTTCACGTCGAGAACTGTGGTATAATCTGATCCTTTTAGTGAGAAGAAAACACTGTTTTGTTTTATAATCACTGAAAGTCGATGTGAGAGAGAGAACTGTTGCCTTGACGAGGAACAAGAGGGGCGGGTTGTGGGGTTGTTTCACACTACGTCTGGCAACACCAAGACGACGCCGGGTAAAACAAAGTCAACAACACCCCGTCACTGACTATTGTCCCTCGTGACTCATTTATTTCGAGTTCTATGAAATGGATAAAGACCAATATCTTTTTATTCTATCTACATGAAAGATAGATTTATATTTATTAATCTACTAAATAATGATAGATAGATGACTATTATCCTATCTATTTTATTATCAAACAACAGTTGTCTCGAGCAGATAAAGCCGCTGTGTAGCTGTGTTAAGTGTCACTCGTAGCCATAGTAAACATTTCACAGCAACACTGGACAAAGGAAGGGATGGTAAGGTGTGTTAACAGGACATTATACGGGACATGATCTAAGACAGAATAAAAATAAACACAAAAATAAGACTCGCTTCCTTTGACTTAGAAATAAAAATGGAAGAAAAAATCTCCCCACTCAGTAAGGATATTTGGAGAGAAAAAGAATAATGAAAATATTAAAAAGTCGATATAAAAATGTACAAAAATAATGTTTTTTATATCATCACACTGGATGATAAAATCTGAGGAAAACACTGGAACAAAAAGAGTAATAAGGAAACTGTGTGAAAATATTGCTAGTGTAAAAAAAATTATGGGGAGAAGGAGGATAAAGAGGAAGGAAAAATAGGAAGAAGAGGAGCAGGATGAGGAGGAGGATGGAAGTGTAAAACAAAAAATGGCTAGAAGGAGGAGGAGGAGGAGGAGGGGGAAGAGGAGGAGGAAGAGGTGAGTGAGTGTCACTTTTCATTCTGTCTTAAATAACTAGATACTCGTGGTCACCTTCGGCAGTTGTAAGGATCAGGTAACCTGCAAGAAAACGATGTAGGTGTTTAATTAACCTGAGAATTAAACCCTTATCCCCATAAGTATAAATTACCTGAAAACAAATTAATACAAAATTCAAGAACATATTTAATAGTTTTTTTTTTAATTTATGTTGAGTTAATAGAGGATAATTTACACGTTTAACCTCTCCAAGCTTAGAGGGACGAGTAAACTACCTTGTTGGTTGATGTTTAGGAGTAGTTAAACCTTTAAACCTTTTAATTGGTTTAATTTAGGGTAGAATTCCCTTTTTTTGTAGTTTTGATATAATTTCACTTATATTCATTATACCATTAAGATATTCCATTGATGAATATGTGAGAAACACCTGTGATATTACACGTGTTGTTAAGGTAAATGGAAAGGTTAGGTTGAGGTATTGATTATCTCTAAGGGTACACCGTCGGCCCTTGGACTGCCCCTAAGACCCTCATGTCTATACCTATGATGAGTCCTCATGTCTGTAACTACACTGAGCGTCATGTCTAGATACAGCACAAGTCCAACATGTCCCTACACTCATCTGCCCTTCATCTGTCTTCCACCTATCCATCACCTCTGTCCTTCACCTGTCCCTCACCTCATACCCCCTACCGTTAGGCTACCATATCATACATTTCCTCCCACCCATGTCCAACAGTCTTCTCCTTCACATATTCTAAAGTTTCCCTCATACCACATGTCCAATTCACCTATATCCAAAACTTTCCTTCCCATTTTCTGTAGTTCTCTGTTCCTATGCCCCAGAGTTAGCCCTCATAAGACTCTGAGTTGGCCTTCCTAAGAGCCCCAGTTGAACGCCCCGCCCCCGTGGCCTCCCCAGGTGAGTGCCGAGCGTGGTCAGTCCCCACAGGGTGTGACGCTTACCTCTCCTCTTCGTCAGGCACCACCTCCTTGTCGTCCTTCTTCCAGATGACACGAGGCTCGGGCTCACCACCGTACTTCACGTCCAGCTTGAACAACTGTGTCTTCTTGATCACGATGTTCTTGAACTCGTCCTTGTTAATCACGAACGGCTTCACTGTAAGGATAAGGCAGGGTGAGATTACGGCGGTGGCAGGGTGAGATTACGGCGGTGGCAGGGTGAGATTACGGCGGTGGCAGGATGGTGATGGTGTAGCGAGAGGGTGAACCTTACCTGTATGTTGAATTGTGGTAATTAAGATACACATCTACTGACACGGTAACTCCTCAAGACTTAAATATAATTTTTGTGAAATTTACTGTATGTAGATGTCATGTTAAAAGACCAAGTGGGGCTTACCGAAGCGGTGTTTGGCCTGGATGGGCTTGGTGGGATCTGACGGCTCGCCAGGACCAGCCTTGTTGACGGCTCTCACACGGAACTCGTACTGGTTGCCCTCCTTCAGGTTGGGGATGGTTCCCTCCGTTACGTCTCCCTGGATCTCGATACCTTTGCTCCAGTCTGAGAAGCGGTCCTGAGTAGGGAGGATACAGTGTTAGAGATGGCAGGGGTGGGAGGCCCGCAGCGGTAGGGGGCATCCGGAGGGAACAAAGGCAGGGAGGGGGGTTGTAGGGAGGGAGGGTATTCTACACAATAGGAGGGGGGGGGGAACTACAGAGAATTTCAAGATTCATTTGTTTTGGGATGACGAGTAACAAGAACGCACTATGGGTTTGTCTTAATTAATACTTGATGATGTTGTTACATCTCCTGCTGTAAAACTTGGACACAAGGGGGGGCAGGAGTTGGTTTACTAGTGAGGCCACGTGATTGATAACGTTATGTGTATTAACAAAAGTTATCGAGTAATTACAACGTGAAGCGTCAAGACTGACTTATAAAATGAGAGAGGAAGCTTTATTTAAGAGAATATATTTGACTAAGTTGATTTATTCTACAATATTTCAGAGAATTAAAACACACCAAAGAGACAGGTGAGAGAAGAAGTGTTTATGTAGCAGCATTATATAACCCGGATACAGGAGGCACAGGTAGACAAGGCCGGGGGAAGACGCTCACTCCTCCGGGGACGCCCTCACCACCACCCACTGTACTGTACACCTTGTCCGGGAGTGTACTGTACATACACCCTGTGGCGGGACCTGAGGCTGTGAGTGATGGTGAATGGTGTTCCCGCACGGTGAGGGACCCGCCATGACTTACTCTGTGCGTCCTAAATAAATATGAAATCATGGAAATTCCATAATTTCACTTATCCTGGCTGAAGCCATGTAACGTGAGGACCTTGGGATGTACTGCAGACTCTGGGCCATAATAAACCCGCAGCTGACGTCACTGGTCAAGCTGGTGTGTTGTAAGCTTCATCACTGATAAAGCTGACGTGTCCTGACCTTAAGGTGAAATTGGTGTGTGACAAATTCTGCCACAATTCAGGGTGGATCATCAGGTGTCAGCCATCTCTTTCGTTTTAAAATTTCTATCAAGTGGATATAAAAACATATCTAATAGTCCCATTTAAAAAAAAAATCTAAATATCTTCAAAATGGCGTCATTATTACACTGAGACTCTTGTTAAGTTTAGCCGCATTAATTAACACAAGTCTTAAGTGAGTCCAGGTACTTGTTGGCCCAGCCTCCAGCACAGGTATTTCCCGAAGGCCTGACACCCACCAGGAGTGACAGAAGAGTCTCGTGTGGCTGATACCTATTGCTGTTGAAGGTTCGCGTGAGTGAGAGACAGACAGACAGAGACGAGTGTTAGACAGGACCACACCGCACACCTAAATCGATACTTTTATACCAAGTTATATTTTACTTTTCATGTTGTTTTTTTATTCATGGCTAAATTAATGCTTTTGTGCATTTTTTAATACATAAATTTATCTACGATGTATTTATGTGGAGTGATATTATTTGATATGGTTTATAATAGTGTTATACTTAATCGAGGTTATATAAAGATGTTATTGGTGAAGGATGATAACTTAAAGGTGTTAGATGGTAGAGAGTTAGTTACCACAAGACAGCACAAGATAAATAAACAATACAGGTTATAAGTTGGCACCCCTCACTGAAAAGGAAAAAAAAACTGACTTTTTTTTTTAAATATCTTCAAAGTACATTACGCAGAGAAAATCTAGATCTGCACTAGAAAATAAATAAATGGTGGACAAATAGCTCGATTTATTTGTTTCCTAGTGCAGAGAGCGCGGCCCAGCCAAGCACTGGGCGGATCTACCAAAGCTCTAAGATAGATAAATCACCCATAGAGGAAGAGATACCGTGACGTCATTCTCTATTGTAAACCTTATGAAACGGCCTCATAACGTTCATTCTCCTGTGTAATGTAAACCTTACTTCATCTCCTGACTTTCTCTTCAACTTTTACTTTTTCTTCAAATTTGATTCGTAAAAAAAAAAAAAATAAAAAAAAATCAGAGAAAAAAGGACATAACTGCTACGTATAATCCCCCAGCAGTTAGAATATGAACGTTACGTCCCCGGGTTCAAAGGTTTATTATAGGTGACAGCGCCACTTGTGACACTCTTACACCGAGCCCTGGACACAGTCTTACCACCTCTCCTCCTTCAGGCATAGCGCGAGTCTGTTGAGCGACGGTACATGTTATCATATGGTAACTCCTTCAGGTTGCTCCTCTCTCTATATATGAGTTAGAGTGGGTGTGTACGTGAATGTATATATGTGCGTTTTATGTGTGTACGTGAATGTATATATATGTGTGTTTTTATGTGTATAGGCCTATGTGAATGCGAGATAGAGATTTAATAAAGATGTACAAAACTGATTCTGGTAACATTAACATAATCCCTATAACAATGTTGTGTTTATAATACTGTTGTGTCAGAGGAACTTCCTAAATTAAAATAAAATAAAAACAAATAAATAAACAGATAAAACGGAACACAGGCCGATGATTGGCTAAGTGGTGGTGGAACTTGTGACGTGAAATAGACGTATTTTAACACCAATGAGAATAGCTGTAAGTCACATATAGTTCTTCACCACTAAGTCAACCACGGTAGTATTTGTAAGGTATTATTATCATTATATCTCACAAGGACATTAACAGGGGCTCACCAGATTGAATACATTAAAGTTATTGATATTTACTGTACAAGGAACAAATTGTACGGGAGCCAATTAGGGTATAACGTAACACAGTTTGTGGAGTTTAATGTTATCATCACTTTAGAGAGACATAAAGACAAGATCAATACAAACACAAGATTTATTTCTGTTTTGCTTGTTTTTTTTAGAATTGTCAAATGGGAAACACCAAGAGGACAAAATTCAAAGACAATATCACACGTATTTTTTTTTTTTTGCTCATGTTTTTAAGACACACGACCTGAGCTGGATAACGAGGTACACAACACACATTCACAAGAGGCTAAACATGTCACTAAAACTATGGGAAAAAATTAATAACACGGTAAAGACATTATATAGGAGAGATAAAATTCCACATTCATAGAAGACAAAAATATAATACAGAAAAAAAAACGCAAGAGAAGAGAAGAAAAAATAGAATGGAGATATAAGTTAAAAAAAAAAGTGTGTGAATCTATGTAACTAATTCACGTTAGTTATTTGCCTCGACAAGGAAAAATAGTAAAAAAAAATAAAATATAAACAACAGTAAAGGAGAGAGAGGTTGGAGAATAGGAAAAACAAAACAGAAAATAAAAGTTGACTCACTATTAACAGACCTATGAAGTATTCGCCGATAAAGTCTATTCTCGTAACACAAACTAATTAATTTGTTACCAGTCTTCCTACACTCAGTAGTCACTAGCATCTTCTACTTCTAGTAATTACACTAGTCTAACTTACATTACTGACGCTAATGATAACTATACTATACTAGGCTATCCACTTCATATTTCTATACTAAGCTATTATCGGGTCTATGCTAAGGCTAGACTGTATTAACCATCCTTCTCTCAACACAAATTACCACTACTTTGTAATTTACACTTTATTGCTTAAGATTTACGGAAGGTTATTACAAATGACTATGTTAGTCTGCATACGATATCCTAAGCTGTGAAATATAAGCAACATTCGTCCATATCCCCGAAATAAGTCCTCTCTCGAGTAGCCAAGACCTCCCCGACACTACTGACGAAGGCTGTGATGTAACTTACCCTGAACTCGATCACGTAGCCAGTGATGGGGGCACCACCGTCAGTCTCCGGCCTGGACCACCGTAGGTCAGCGTGTTCTGGACCCCAGTCGTTCACCTCCACGTGCAGGATCTTGCCAGGTTCATCTGTAGTGCCGGACACGTGTGAGGAGACGCATGGGGCAGGAGGAGATATGTTGCCATATACAATATATTAAGTAAAGTTCTCTAGCCTATTACAAAGACCTGAATGTGGATTTCATGGTGAACCTCCTGGATACAACTATGGCAACTTGGTGGGAACAACTTGGTGGGAACAACAAATACATATACCCCCTGTAGGTACGTTAAGTAACAAGTAAATACCACATGACATAAGTAACTCTTGCCCATATTTGCTACTCACCCCATGGGTCCTTGGCCAGGATGACCTTGGGATGGATAGCCGGGTCGGAGGCTCCCAGCTTGTTACTGACGGTCACCTTGAACTTGTACTGCTTCTTGTTCTCTAAGTCCTCACACTTGAAGCGCAGAGGCTCGTCGGCCGGGATCTCCGCCACCTGCGCCCAACCACCTGTCGGGGGCGTCAGCGAGACGGATTATTACCTGTGCATGGCTTTCCTGCTGGGGTGTTAGTACGTGATGTGAGGTACTGTGAGGTTGTTGTGAGGTACTGTGAGGTTCTTGTGAGGTACTGTGAGGTACTGTGAGATTGTTGTGAGGTACTGTGGTTGTTGTGAGGTACTGTGAGGTACTGTGAGGCTGTTGTGAGGTACTGTGGTTGTTGTGAGGTACTGTGAGGTACTGTGGTTCTTGTGAGGTACTGTGAGGTTGTTGTGAGGTACTGTGAGGTTGTTGTGAGGTACTGTGGTTGTTGTGAGGTACTGTGAGGTACTGTGAGGTTGTTGTGAGTTACCGTTACATCCTTCCCGGTGCAGCCTGCGACATACACTGAGTACAGACGTTGAGTACAGTCACTGAGTACAGACACTGAGTACTGTACTAATCCGTTCCGTGAAAGTATATTAGTGTTGCAGATGTTACAAGTATCTACCTGAATGATTACACAATTAACTGTACTTACACACATCATGTTTATCCGTGTTAGTTTATGATATGAAGTGGAAGTCAACTATTTGTGTAACAGCGTCGGATGTCATTTGTTAAACCCTCACCATCAAAAAAAAACCCAGCGCCAGCACGAGCAATCAACAACGTCTGGTCGAGCTTTCCCGCCTATCTCTATACAGGAAAGTCACGCCAGACAAATTTACTGCCAGTACTATCGCTCTTTTATGACACAAGTATGATATTGGTATTGTTAGTTGCGAACATCATTTATTGTGTTTAATTGTTGTTTTTTTCGTGTTATTTTTGGTTTATTTGTATTAAGAATCTGCATATTTTAGCTAATCATTAATTCATTTTTTTGTGCGTGTAGTTCTTTAACATGTGTTTGTAAATTTATAAATATATAAAACATTCCACAGGTAAAAAGTGTTTTATTTTAGGTATATTCTCTCTTTGTACCATAATGTTCAAAGTGTTTCTGGTTTCTTTTATTTTTTGTAAGTCTTTAGTGTCTTAAAATTTGTCTATATGGATAAACAGAGTCAAAAGTGGATAGAAATATGTCTTGAATGGAAACTGCAAGAAGACAGAGTCAAGTCTTTCAAAATTGGTCCAAAGTGGTATAACAGTGTCGTATAAGAGCGTGGGAGTGTTTAGCAGAGCAAGCCACGTCAGAGCCTGGTCGATGGACTTAAATATAAAGAAAAGTTTGATCAAGAAATTAAGAAGATTCACAGAGTATTGAAGAAAGACCTTGAAAGATCAACAAGTAGTGAAACAGACTTCGAGAAGAGATTAATAAGCTTCGTAAAGTCTCCAGAAACACTCTTATATAGTTAAACAATATTGGAAGAGACTTTTATGAAAAGATTAGTGAGTTTCGTAGTCTTCAGAAAAGCTCTTGAAAGTCCAGGAAGTATTGGGACACCTTTTTTTATTTTTAATCAAGAAATTAGTAAGAATCGAAAAGTCTTCAAAAAGCTCATTAAATGTCCAAGTTATAGCTGAAAAACTGGTAAGGCGAATGAGAAAACCGAGTTACTTATACAAGCTGGTCAATACTACTATTGTAAGTGATATAAGTGGCCAACAGTATGAGTGAGACGTTCTTATACTTATTATTATTGGATGAAACGTCGTAAGTAAATGCCAAAAAAAAGTCTCACTGTATTTGATGGTCAGAAAAAGTTTGAAATAGCGAGTCGCAAGGGAGAGAATATACGAGGCTGGGTGGGTAGGCTGGTTGTAGTTACCTCACACGTAAACACCTTCCCACTGCCAGATTGAAGTTACCATAAAGTAAATATTAAGTTATAAATCCTAATTATTTTCTAGTTAACATGTTTCAAGACAGTTATTGAAGAACATGTAAACACAATCTCCTGGTAATTGTAATGGGTAATAAGCAAGAATTTAGCGTTGATAAATAAACACCCATCGGGCTCCTCTTGCGGGTCGCTTGTTCACTAACTTGTGGAAACTCGTCAGAACTAAGAGATGTTATTGACGGTTCCAGAATGTATTAACTGTCAAACGTATTACAGTAGTTATGAGAAATAATTGTTCTACGGATATTATAATTTTCAAGTTTGAGAATCGAATCAATTCTCAAACTTTTTATTAGAAGTGAAGATGGAAGTAACAGTTTCTTCATGGTAGTAAAAATTTGCTCATAGGTGTTAAAAAATAATAACGAATACTTGTGTTTGTGTGAGTCGTGAAGTGAGGGTGATTATCATGAGTCACCAATAAAGATCCGTAGAATGAGTCACCAAGAAATATAGACAGGCAGCGAGACAGGCAGACAGACAGACAGGTTAGGTCGTCTCTTTGTCACAGTATTGCTGGTTTACCTTCGTCAGAACCAACTCTATACTTTAAAACAGATATAAGCTATAGGATTTCAATACCTTAACCCTAAAAGAAAATTAAAAATATATAAAAAATATAAAAATAATGGCCCAAAAATATATTGCCTCAAAATAATATTTATTTATATGCAAAATCTGTGTGAAAAATTTTACTGAGAATTCCATGCACTTGTGTTGAGAGACTTGCTTCACCACGGCTAGCTACTAGTACACTTCCTAGTACCGGGACTGAGGCATGCTAGTACAGTACAACTACAACAGAAACATTCTGTACATGTACTGAGTGTAAACAAGAGCTGACTGTGTAATAAAAAATAGTTAAAAAAAAATGTTGCCCCTTTAACGTGAAGAAGCGAAACATTTATGTGTACAGTGAAGGAAGTCCGTTATAGAGATGGTCCATTAGGTATGAAACCCCCATCTAACGGATCATATGGAGAGAAAGGTCCGTTATATGAATGTTTCACTGTATGTAGAATTATTTAAAATTTAGTAGATATTCTCTTATATCAACATTTAATTCACTACCACACAAAAGATGTTTCATTTGGGGACATTAAAGGGGCTATGTGTATATTTTTTTTAACCACTCTGTTATGTCGTTGCTTAAAAACTGGAATTTTCACTTTGTTTTTCAGATAAACTATGACTAAACTATAACAAATGAACTAAGTAAACTATTATCAGATATAAAAAATAGTATATTATTTACTAGTTGCCATAATTTATTTTTTATTTTTTTTAAAACCTTTGTTGTGTCTATATTAATTAATTGTATCTATGAAAAATATAAGTTGCATATTTTATGTAAGAAAGTTCATTATAGACATCTATCTCTACAAAGTCCAAGACCTGAGAAACACTAAAGACTATAATGTTAAATGCTACTTTATTTCTTTATTAAACAATAAATCTATACTGCGGTTTGTTGTGTCAATAACTAGGATAGTTTATGCAAGCAATTTTTAAAACACGATTTCTATTATTAATTTCTTGGTGAAGGATTAATTATGGTTCATTGTTTCATGGTTACATATTGGTGAATTATTGAAATGAGAATTGAATTACATATTGATTTTTGTTGTTTTGTTCATCTTGAGTGATTCATTTAATGTTTTGTGGATTTATTCACACAATTTGGGATCTACTCGGGTGATGTTTATTATGGAAAGGGTAAAAAAAATTCCCTTGATTATTTAAGAGAAATAACAAAATTCTCTGTTGTCCTCTTGGTTTAAAAAAATATTTGTTTTCTGAAATTTCTTAAATTAATAAAAATAAAACATTCTGCATCAACATTGTACTTATTAATGAAACACATACGTGGATTATTGATTTACAAAGAAAAGGAAACTGTATTTAGCGTTTTAAGGAACCAAGTGAATATTATTTATAATATCGATGTGTATGTGTTTACGCTTAATAATAAGGTACAATGTAGATGGAAAATTTGAAGGATTTTATAATAATAGCATCTCAGGCCACAGCAGTTGCATTATGTTAGTGAACACTCTCTACCTGTTCGTTCCCAGATTCTCGGATGTGTCGCTGTTGGGAGAGGAAATAAAATTGTCAACACGAGTTCGGGAGCTCAGTTGACTGCAGAAGTAGTTCAGGGACTCAGTTGACTACAGCAGAAGAAGGGCTCAGTTGACTAAATATGGCGGGATCCTTAATTCTAGCAACTAGGATGACCAATGTGTTTTTGTGGCAGGTTAAAGGCATGCAATAATAAAGGTGTTGTAAAAAAAATAATGGGTACAAACGTGTATTGTACTGTATCTGACACATGAACACAAATGACCCATTGACTGAGTTTGATTATAATATGACAACCTTTTAAAACAGATACGTTAATTATATATTTCTGAGTTATCGTTGAGAATTACAAAGTATCAAAACCATAGCCATTTTTTTTTATACTGGCTGCCACAAAACCTCTTGGAGAGTGAACTAAAGCACTAACTACTATAGCGTCCGTATTTTTTGGGCAGTCATCATAGAGATCTAAATATGTCCTGCCATGTCCTTCACTATTGCCAATATCTAAATTATTACCATCTGTATCGACGATGTTTTTGAGGGCCGATGAACAGAGATAAATAACTTATCTATCACAGGCTTAAGGAAGGGGATTACTAGTCGAATATTTAATCTCATTTAAAGCTGCCTAGAAAATACTGACCACTGGCTTCCATTTTTACAGTACCACTTCCTCAGTTATATGTGAGGAAGAGAAAAATAAGCTTTATATATACATGAAAATCTATCTAAAAATAACCTTATTGTAAAAATAAATTGAAAATCCTCTCTCGTAAATAAGGGAGGTGATAATTTATAGTGATAAGAATATAAAAATTTACATATGTACAATTTGATAATATTTGAGAGTTTGAGTCACCGTCCTGTGGAGACATATTCGTTTATATCATGAACAAGTTTGGATATTTACAGCTGATGACAGACAGACAGACAGACAGACAGATAGGCTCAGGAAGATGCTAGGATATTAACACCATACTGACAGACACTCAGTAACTCACACGAAAGATAATAAGCATATATGTACAGCCCTTGATTGGGGTAAATGTCCAAAGAAGACAAGCACAGAACAAACGAAGAGGAATAACGACAGAGAAACAAAGAAAAAGTATACAAAATAAAATGTAATAAAATAAAACAGAAATTTCCATTTGTTTCTTTGTGATGAGATTAAAAAAAACATCATCACCATAACACCAACAAAAACGGGATAAAAAAAAAAAAAAAAAAAACATCAACAACCAGGAGTTCATAACCAATCAAAAATAAACTCTGGTAAAACTTGAACTTCTGGTTGGTCAGATGGTGAACACTGATCAACTATATAAGACAAGATTCCCTCAAGTCTCGATGTTCTCGGCGGAATACGAGTAATTTAGGGAATCTGAATAATCAAGTTCTTCCTTCACTCACAAAACAGAACACCAACAAGTCGACAACCTGTACACACACACACACACACACACTGTCACACACACACACACACCCAGACGTGAGCTGACATAGGGATATAAGACCTCCCCGCCCTTACCCTTCACGGCGAAGTCCTGTCGCTCGAGGGTGTAGTAGGTGAGAGGCAGACCACCGTCATCCTTAGGTGGCCCGAAGGTCACCAGGCACGACGTGGAGAAGATCTCTGACACCTAGAAATAAGGACGTGACTTACTGAGACGGAGAGAGGAGGGGAGAAGATACGACTGAAGATAAATGGTGAGAGGACCGGAGGATGAGAAATGAAGAACTGGAGAGGAAGATTGAAGAAGAGGAAGATCAGAGAAGAGAGTACAGTATGGGGAAAACAATGGCTGGAGGAGACAAGAATAGAAAATATGTAGAAGGAATAATGAAAAACAAAATTCTTGAGAAAAAACAAAGAAGGAAAAGAATAATACACGTCATAAGAATATATAAAGAGTAATATTAGTTTCTTGAGACTTTAGTATAAATTGAGAGATAGATAGATAGAGAGAGAGAGAGAGAGAGTCAAGGAGAACATTGGTCAGTACCTCAATATTGGTAGGTGGACTAGGCTTGTCTTGCATGTTGATCTTCACTTCCTTGCTACTCTCACCAGCCTTGTTAGACATCCTGATGGTATACTTGCCGGTCTGGTCTCTGCTAGGCTTCTTGATCGTGTACACCACCTTCTTCTCCAGGATGGTCACCTCTACATCCTTCACGTTCATGGGTTTACCGTCCTTCAGCAGCTTGGCATCGACCTTGGTGATCCTCGCGCCAGGGACTGTTGTTGTATGTCAAGGAGGATGAGTGTCATGAGTTCTGTTGTGGTGGACGATGTGGGTCTACTATCCTGTTTGACCATGGCTATACCCAGACAGTCCTGAACACACACACACACACACACACACACACACACACACACACACACACACACACAGACGCACACACAGACACACACACACACACACGTATATCCTCAGGACTTAAACACACTAACTATTATAAAGACTCCCCTCCTAGACCTATGACCTTTTGACCCACTGAGCCATTGATCTAGTGATCCTGACCCACTAAGGCATTAACCCCGTGACCCTGACCCACTGAGCCATTAACCCCGTGACCCTGAGCTGCTAACTCACTATCCAAGTTACCCAACTGTGTGTGTACGTGAGACTCACTGGTGTAGGGAACCTCGAAGACCAGAGGCTTAGTGACAGGGCCCTCAATAGGCTCCTCAGGCTTGATGCTGGGAGGCTTCTCGCCCTCACCCACACTCAGCTGACACGCCGTCTCGAGGTTACCACACACCGCCTGCAGGAGAACCACATCAGAACCCAGTGTTACAATGATATATTTTTTTATCAGTAAAGACTATGATTATCTTGGTATGTTATTGTTATAATTGTTTTTATTACTGTGATAAAATGATTTTCCTCGAGAATAATCACAGCTGTAAACAAATCGATCAACAAATACTACTGCCTCTTTTCGTGGTCACACAAGATCAGCTGAAGGGCAAAGACTCACCTTAATCTCGCCCTCGTGCTCCGTGGAGGACGACTTGATGATCAGTTTATGGACGGCGCCCTTCTTGACGATCTCGTAGTTATCTCCTTCGGTCACCTCCTTGCCGTTGATGAACCACTGGAGGGGAGAGTTGGGGTCCACGAGCTCCACTTCGAAGGTCGCTGGCTGCCTTTCATAGGACATCTGATCCTGCAGCTTCTTCTTGAATTTGTTTTCGTCTGTGGGAGGTCAGGGAGGAGTTAGATCGAGGTCGAGGAGGAGTTGAATCGAGGTCGAGGAGAAGTTAGATCGAGATCGAGGAGGAGTTAGATAGAGGTCGAGGAGGAGTTGGATCGAGATCGAAGTAGACCGCCCTTGGGAGGAGTATCTACAACTCAGGGATATTAGGACTCATTTTAACCCTCCGAGGAGAAGAGGGTTAAACCATCCTCCTCTAAAGGTTCAAGATAAAACTTAAGACCAAACAGGAAATACTTCAGCTGGAAATGGTTGAAACATGAAGACCTGAATCTATGATGTGTAGTGGGAGGTGAACACTGACCCCCAGGTGAGGAACATTGACCCATAAATCACCACCTGCCCCGTCACCATACGTCACCACCTGCCCCGTCACCACCTGCATACTTACACTGGACGATCAGCTCACAGGTGGTCTCGTCGGCGTTGGTCTTACAGGTGTAGTTGCCGCCATCATCCATAGTAATGCTCTTGAACACCAGCTGCCGCTTCTTGCCGTCCTTCATGATCTTGAGGCTGGAGTAACAAGAGGGAGTGTCAGTCCAACCTCACTTCCTCCGGCTGGTGATCGCAGGCCCAGGGGAGGAACACACCCTCCCCCAGCTGGTACTCCGAGACACAGTACTTACTCCTCGAGGCTCTACTGTGGAGTAATAGTTCCCGGATCATGAAAGATTATTGTATGAGTCGTATCCCGATGTCAAGAGAATTGTGCTTAAATGTTGCATCAGATTCGTGTTGCAAAATCAAAACCATCTTGAATCGTAAGCATAGTTTCGCTTAAGTAGCTAAATGCGTTCTTATATCTCCAGTTAACAGGAGAACCTTTCAGAATCCGGCTCCATCAAACCCCGAGGAGGTAGTGTGTGTGTAGAGGCAGCTGGTGAGGACTGGTGCCGCCCCCCGAGGCCCACGTCCACACATGACTGTCTATGTTAGTTCTTTATTGTAGTCATGGATTGTGTCGTAGTACTTCACTGTATAGTTTTCGTATTTCGTGTGAGGTTGTCTGTTGCACATATTACTATCATGTCTTTCCTTACGATGTGTTAAAAAAAAATCTTTGCGTATTCAGGATACAAAAATGTCCAAAAACATTATTTGACACTGTTTTATGATATCAAAAACATGTTGCACCGTAAGGTACCGAAACAAAAACAAAAAGCAGGAAAACGGTGGAATACAACACACAAAAATAAGGACTGGAAGCAAAAAACTTCAAAAAACAAAATTCAAAACTTCACAGTACACTCATTAAAAGTTCGTGCTCAAGTTTGTTTATTTGGCTATGACGCTCGCTGAGTGGCCTCAGGAGCAAATGAAAAATGTGGTGCTTGCTGAGTGGCCCCAGGAGCATCCGTGATTGGTGCTCACCGAGTGGTCAGGGACGCGTTCCGCAACTTGTGGCCCCGTCAGGCCCTCTGCCTCCCTACCCTTCACCAACACGCCAAAGACAAGATCAAAACACTACTACGTAATAAAAAATAACAATAGCACTCCTTAATATTTTAAGCAAAAATATAAGTCCTAAAATAGGACTTGGGTGGATGAGGAAGTCACATATACAGTATATTCCTTCTATATATGTATACGCTAAAGGGAGAGGGAGGAAAGGTCTTCTACATGAAGGTAAATAGTCACAAGGAGATAAAGGCAGAGAGGCAAACCGTAACTTTACTTAATAAATAACTTGGCAATAGGACACTTTTTAACTGAAGTTGAATGAGTGGACAGATGCGGAACGCGGCCCCGAGCTGAGTGCACGATAAGCTGGCTAACGGCAGGGGAGGCGCTGGGTGTTCCTGTCCCGGACTCTAGGGGGACAGTTCACCCCGTCTAGCTGGCTGTCACACTACCTAATCTTTTGGGAAAAGTAATGTGACAGTGCCTTGCTTTAAGGGGACCCTAGCATCTGGGACAGGAAGATCTGAACTCGTTGCCCTGGACGGACGGACGGACGGACACACAGACACAGTCTTTAGTCGGGAGAAGCAAAGCTGGAGCAGTAGCTAGGCGAAGGAGGGAGGGAGAGAAGGAGTGAGGGAGGGAGGGTCGACGGTGTGTTACTCCCAGGACATTGGTTGTCCTGTGAAGCAGTGGTTTAGCTGGCAGGTTTACATCGATATCGGTTTAAAGTTTTTAGTTTAATTTCGCTGCTTCGTTTTAATGGTTTTTAGGCCTATTTTTTTTACATTTTATCTTTTATCTCGTGTTGTGGGTCATCAGTTTTTATTTTTGCTGGGTAACTAGTGGTAGGTCACCAGGAGTTGAGATCTGGACCTTATGGGGTTGTTGGCTGATGTCCAGACGCTTTGGTCGGATTGAGCGGAAAGTGAAGTATTAAAAAACCAGTAAGACATAAAAAAAATAATAATATGAAGTTGATACCAAGGCCAAATGGTTCATTGGTGACACTGCTGGCATTTACCTGTCGGCTCGGAGGGACGTACATGCTTGAGACCTGCGAGAGTGCAACACGACGTCAACAGAGAGACATAAATGGTCTGAGTTTCCTTCTTTTTTTGTTTTCATCATGTGTGACGAGACGCGGCTCAGATGTTTGTATACTGTGTAACTACTTAAATATCATAAATAAATTACAGTCTATAAAAGCCATTTAGTGGGTTGAAATCTGCCAGAAGGATGGACTGCCTATGTCTTGTCACACAGGAGAGAAAAGTTTGTCTGGAAAGTTTATAGAAGAAACACTTATAAAGAGTCGAAGAGGAGACAGACATAGGAAGAACTGGACTTGTCACTAAACAGACAGACAACAGATAGAAATTGATAGTTCATGAAGAGGAGAATAATATTAAAAACTAAAAAAAATAAAAAAATAAAAAAATAAAATATCTGAAAATCTATATACATGTCTCAGTTAACAAAGTCTTTTATCACAAACAGTAATTTACATTTAACAACAAAACAAAACAAAATTTACTAAGTCACCAAATAAGTGATAATGATGTGATTTTTTTTTCTTACACAAATTAAGAACAAAAAAAAAATCTGGATGCACTTAAAACAAAAACAAAAAAACATCAAACTGGAATTCAAGATCATTAAAAAATATATAAATTGTTGGAATGGTAAACAAGATCAGATTCTCCTCCTACCCTTTGGCGTCAGGAGTTAATTTTTTATCGCCATAGAACCACTCCACTTCAGCTTCAGCCTCGTCCACATCACACTCGAGAACGACCTTATGGTTCTCCGTCACCGTCTTGGACTTGAGCTGCTTGGTGAACTTGAAGGGTTGGTCTGGAGGGTAAGACAAGAGAAGGGGGATGAACGAGAGATTTACCCTTACTCACACTACTGCTTCGATCTCAACACCCACTGAAATTTGTTCCTTCAATAAATATTACCTTCACCGTTAAGCTTAATATTTACTTACACTGACCAAAAATTAAACATTAGCTTCCTACCAACTGCTCAGTAAGCTTTCCTCCCTGTGAGCTTAACTCCTTTCTAAGTATAAGTTATCATCATCCACTCGGCTCAGGACGCAGAGGAGGACTTACCGACGATGCTGAGGGTGGTCTCAGTGATCTCCTTTTCGCACCTGAAGATCTTGGCGGTGTACTTGCCCTTGTCCTTCTTCGAGGCGTTCTTGATGGTGAGGCGCACTGTACCCGTCATGTCCTTATAAGCCTCGAACTTCTCGTTTTCCTGAAGTGAGAAAGAATAGCATACTGAGTCATGTGATTGTTTTAACCTAACCTAATCTAATCTAACCTAACCTAACCTAACCTAACCTAACCTAACCTAACCTAACCTAACCTAATCTAATCTAACTACACACTGATTTATGTGATTCCATAACCGAAACTGAAGGACGTGTCAATTTGCCTCTGAATTTCCAACAACTAGAAATTTTCAGGTTAATGAACTTTTAAGATTTTTACGTAAGGGCATTAGTAACTCAATGGGGTAAGACCTTAAAGACTGAAACACGTCGATACCTTCCTACAAGTTCAGACAAGGAATAAATTCTCTACCGTCAGACTCTGGGAGAATCTACACTTACGGTTCAAACAGTGTAAAAATCTGCTCATCAGATTTAGATATACAGTATCTATCTAATGCATCGAAAAAGAAAGGCCAGATTTTAATTGGTTATATGTTAAAATCTGGGAATTCTTTTTCGTTAATGCTGTATATATTTGGTCTATTTTCTGAGACTAGGCTGGGGAATAGAAGCTAGGCTGGGGGATAGAGAATAGGTTGGAGGATAGAGGCTAGGCAGGAAGGTGAGAGGCTAGGCTGGGGGGATAGAGGCTAGGCTGGGGGGTTAGAGGCTAGGAGACTAGGTTGGAGGATAGAGGCTAGGCAGGAAGGTGAGAGGCTAGGCTGGGGGGATAGAGGCTAGGCTAGAGGCTGGGGAGAGATAGGATGAGGCTAGGCAGGAAGGTGAGAGGCTGGGCTGGGGGGATAGAGGCCAGGCTGGGGGGTTAGAGGCCAGGCTGGGGATAGAGACTAGGTTGGAGGATAGAGGCTAGGGCAGGAAGGTGAGAGGCTAGGCTGGGGGATAGAGGCTAGGCTGGGGGGTTAGAGGCTAGGCTGGGGGATAGAGACTAGGTTGGAGGATAGAGGCTAGGCAGGAAGGTGAGAGGCTAGGCTGGGGGGATAGAGGCTAGGCTGGGGGGAGGGGCTCAGAGACCAATCAAACAACCAAACACGAAGAAAACTTGAAGCTTTACCTCGATCTTCTGGTCACCCTTGAACCAGTGAACGATGGCCTTGTGGGAGTTGACCTGACACTCGAGGGTGGCGTCCTTAGTGGTATAGCTGGAGATCTTCTTGGGTAGTGGCCGTACGAACTTGTAGTCAGGATCAGGTTCTGTAAAATGACGTAGGGTAAGTTAATCATTCCGGGAAGGAGGAAATAACTACACTGACTTGACAACATAATGAGGTAAAGAAGATGAGGAAGAGAACATGGAGGATTGGAGGATAAAGAAACGAACATAGTTAATTAGTGTTTGCTATGTCACTTCATAAACTCTGTATGTAAGTTGTTTTGACTGTTTTTGTGATGTTTCGGGTCGTTTTCTTGAAGTTAATGTTTCCTCACGTATGTAGGAGGAGGTAAGACATACATAAGTGACAATATAAATACAAGTGTAAGATAAATGTAAAGAAAATGTTAGTGTAAGATTTGAAGATAATGAAAATACGATTATATATACAATGACTCTTCCACATAACTGACTTCTCTCTCTATATATAATCCGTTAGATGCGGGTTTCATTGTATTGTCTATGTATATCCTTCAGGACGATAAAAGATTAGTAAAATGAGTAATTAATCAACAGGAAGACGATGGAACGGGACCAAGGAACAACAGGAACATGGATAGTATAACACATCAAGACAGAGTGAGGTGTATGGGACTCACCCTGGACAGTGAGGATGCAGGAACAAGAAATGCCCATACACTCCACTGTGTATCTGCCCATGTCGTCCACTGTGGGCTTGCTGATCACGATGCTGTGTACACATCCTTCTGACTTGAACTTGTACTTTGATCCAGAGAACAATTCCTAAAATGGTCATATAATTTGGGTTTTAATTCAGACACAACAGTGGTAGTTTTGCTTTATGGTACAATGATAAGTAAAAAACCCTTACAAAATATAAGTCATGATATATAAAAAAAATTTCCTACAAGATTATAAAACTTAAAAACATTTAACTTCTGACATGAGGAGCAGATAGAAGTGATAATCAAAGCCTTTTACAACACAAGACTGATCATCTCTGTTAAGGCTACTTACGTCCTTCTTGAAGAACCATTTGGGTTTCGAGTCCTTCTTGGAGAACTCGCCCTCAAATTTAGCGAACTTCTCCTTCCCTTCCTTGACGGTGAGATCAACCAAGGGCTTGATCCATGACTCCTGCTTCTGCTCGGCCACAAGGAGAAGGGAAGGGGGAGGGGGCAAGACAAGAGAACATGAGTCTACGGACGGGGCTACGGCCGATGACGAATACCAGGCTCCTCCCCCTCAACACCAAATTAATCTTATTGACCAATCACCTACCAGCATCTATCATTTGACTCCTCCTCTCCCCTCTCAACATCAAACCAAACTCAGAAATCAATTCCAAACTTCATCATCTATATTATTCTCGTGTTTATGTTTATGTAAGCTAATGATTATACTATTTATAAAGAACATATATGAAATACTTGTGTGCATTAAAGGACAAACCTGGTATTCTCGGCACATTCTCTTTAAATCATCACAAATACTCCAAGTTTACACAAAATTCTAAATAATTTACATAAAAAAAATAAAAACAAGTTCTATATCCAAATGTTCACTTGTAATTAAATTTTAACAGTTATCATAAAAATGTTCATTCGTATATAACTCTAAAGGTAATGTAGATGTTAAGTGCATTATTAGAACATCAGTTAAAGAAACATTCTGTATATAACTAGACACGGGACTTCCCATAACGTGACTAACGCTCTCAAGGTAGAATACAGTTGGGTTTGGTTATGTTAGGTTAAAGGTAGACATGGTTGGGTTATGGTAGACTAACATTGAGGAAACTGACGATGGAATTAAGTTAGTTTAAGTTTACGTAGAGGTGAAACGGAGAAAATGATAGTAGACAAAGTTTAAAGTAGGTCAACCAGGACAAGTTTACAGATCGATTAACTGGATTGGGTTCAGGTCAGAGAGCATTACACGTCATAAGGAATCACCATACAACACTGTATGTATCCAGAATCTTCCCATAACTCACACAGTTCTCAATTATGTATCCTAGACGGTCACAGATCTCCTCCAAGAAGAACAACATAACATTGTAAAGTTTGCATGTGATTGACTCTTATCTTACCCTGTACAACAACATTATCCAGGAGCAACACTACACAATCAACTGAGGGTGTAGCTAATGTTTTAACACTTAATGAACTAAAAAAGTAAAAAAAAAAATAAATAAATGTAAACAATGGATACGTTGTAACATCACCTGCGAGTGTAAATAATTGTAAAAGTATTATAATATCACATCTAGATAAGACATGCGGACGTGCGTATAAATACTGACGGCGGTACTGGTGACGGAGACGCTACAGCCAGCGTCTCCAACAAAGGTACCAATGATGTATACATAAGATAAGAGATAAAAGATATACATGCATACATGCCTTACTCTAGTATCATGCCTGCATCCTGCCACGTCTAGAAAATGAAGAAACTGCAAGAGTAAAGGTCTTCACATACTGGATTTCTGCCCTTGTGTCTGTAGTAGGCGAGTTAATCTTATTTCTGTCCCACTATCTCACTCTGTAATCTGTCCTTCACCTTGTACAGCTCAGAAGACAGTATATTTATTTTTAATCTGAATAACATAGTATATATTTTCTTTAACTTTTATCCCTCAAAAGAATATCAAAGTTACTTTAGAGCGGAAGTACAGAACCCAACTTGTGTTTTCTATGAGGATACACAATACTAGAGACAAAGGCAGAAGGTTCAACATACTGTACACTGTATACCCTTACATGTACATGCAATAAATATTATCCAGGTTGGCTGGTGTTTATGAAGAGGTTTAAGGTGTGTTAAATGTTTCTTTTTAATGATATATGTTTATATTTGACCTTTTAAAGAAAGACCTTTTTTTTTATTTAGGACATGAGAGTATTTTAAGAGTGTCTTTATTCAGTGTTGATTTACCGCTGTTTCGCCCAATATAGGTGACGCTGAGTCCCTGCTGGCTTGGTTAAGTCGCTAGAGGCGAGTTTTATATAAATTAGCTTTATATAATATTTTATAATGCATAAAATCCAGCTAAAACAAATCCCAGTTATCATGTAATGATACATCATCAATAGCGTACCATGGGTATGTATCAAATACCTTCATATGATTAAGATAGTTAAGATGATTAATAATAATGAATTATACATATCAATAACAGAGCCAGTCGGTGTTTCTTGTGCTGATATAATAAGAGTATGAATGCACTTGTTCAAGCGTGCCAAACCTCGGTCCAGTGTTGCCAAACCTCGGTCCAGTGTTGAAGTTTTGGCCAATCGGGGATAAGGTCTGCAAGTGACTGCCTGCGGGGGTCGTCACCCTCCTGCATCCCAGAGAGAAATAATGTTGTCTTAGTTGGGTGAGGAGGCTGAACGGGGCAAGAGGGTGTACACTTCACCAGGTCACTTCTTCAGCAGGCTATTAAAAGCAGAAACTGCGCGGGATGATGGGATGAGCAAGCCACGGGGCGGGGAGGGCGGGTCAAGGCTGGCGGGAGGGTGGGAGAGGGCGGGCTAGGCTGGTAGGGGGTGGATCAAAGCAAGCAGGAGGCGGGGCTGGGCGAGCCAGTTAGTTACAGCTCCATAACCAATTTGTCTAAATTTAAAGTTTTATTTATTCAATGTCTTTCCTAACTTAGCACTTAAAACTGAAGTATTGTATATTGAATCTAAAAATTGCAATTATTTATATTATATGCTAAGCGGATCGTGAGCAAGAGTTGTGGGTAAGTTGCATTAGCTATGACTTGAACACAATAAGAAACGTCTCTTTCTGATTCTTATGATTATAGTATTATTTAAAGTGATGAACCATACTATGAATTAACTTCAATATATTTATTTGCTGGCGGCCTGAACGCTGCTCAAACATCATTTCGAACAAATAACTGCGAAGTGAGTTGGGGAGCTGACCAAAAACAGCGTCCCCAGTACTGAGTTTATTTAGTTCGTAACATAACTAAAGTGAGCGCAGATAACCTCTTAATTATTACGAACAGGCAAAGATTTAATTGCGTAGAAAAAAAAACCAATTATTAAGAGAACACATCCACAGTGAAGGATATGAGAGTTATTTAGTGAGCCAAGTTGTAGAGCGTCCCTGTGAGTAGAGTGCCAGGGAGGACACAGGTGGGAGTCAAGTGTAAAAAAAGGGCCATTTATCACGTCTAGAAAAAGATAACATAACATAGTACAGAAGCACGTAAAAGCCAAAAAAAATAAAAAATTATAATAAAAAATAACCCAGAATGGTAAACTGAAGATAAAGGCGAACAGGGAACAGCCGTACACATGATAATAATGGAAATTTTTACAGAAAACGGACAAAGGGGAGGGCTAGGTTAGCGGTGGGTCGGTGATGGTGGCCGCCTTGTTTACCCTGGAACGTTTGACGGCCTGCAGGGTTGGCCAGTCGGGAATTATCTCAGACAACGACGGCTTGCGACTCCCTGGCTCCGGGGGCTTAAGTCTTGGCGTGGGTTCCTGCCATGACGACGTGTATGGGGGGGGAGAGAGCGAGTTAGCCAACCACCCCACACACACACCTACTCATGCCACCAGTCAAGGCTCCGGCATTTGAGCTGTGTCGTGGGTCGCATCTCCGCCTCACGTTAACCCGTGAGCTCCTCTATACTTACTGCTTCACAGATGTTAAGCACAAACTTGATAAGGTTACCGTAAGAGTGGACAGAACGTCTTGAGGAAGCTACTCAAAACTAAAGGAAAATATTCAGTCAAACCACAACATTTAAACAAAAAATAAGATGGTCTACTTCCTTGTTATTTGTAATATGTTTAAAACTTCATTCATCTGCATTTTGAATGGGTTTAATTTTGGTTTAATTTTGGATTATTGGGAATATCTGACTAAAATTCTATTTAAAAGATTTCTTAAAAATTTGTCAATTAATTTTATATTTATGAAGAAAAGAAATCAACACTGCTGCTAAGGAAAGAAAGACTCATGCATCACCACGTATCCGCTTCTGGTGGAGGCCAACGGTAGGAGGGTCCTGCAACTAAGCGTCCATTACTGTAACACGAGAGGAAAGCTCCGTCTCTCACTGTCTCTCCTTGGAAAGACGAAAGGGTACTAAACAAAGCTGAAAAGGCATAAAGAAGTCAAGATAAATAAAAAGGTAATGGAGAGAGACAGAGAGAGAGACAGAAAGAAAGAAATGATGTGCCGTTCTCAGTACAGGAGGACGTCTCCCCAGCGTGTGATCAGCGAATCATGCAGGGCCTCTCACGGACATTCCTCCGGCCACATGACACTTGGCTCCTGCTTTTCCAACCTAGTAACGTAATTGTTGTAGGACAGAAACGAAGGTGTATTAGAAGGCCGAGACAAGTCCTGCTGGGAAAAGAACTTACCCTCTCGACCTTGCGGAGCTGAGGCTTCTGCTCCTTCTCTGTCTCCTTGAGGTCACCCCAGTCTGGGTCCTCGTTGTCCTTTTTCCACTTAGCGTACTTCTTCTTCTTCAACATGGCTCGGAAGTCCATACCACTGGCATCTGGTAGAGAGAAATATACGTGATAAAAATTACTATAAATGACACAGTCGAGTCTTATTTTTCCTCTCACTTCATAAACAAGAGCCTCTCAGGTTCTCTACTTTGAGGGAAAAATCAACCATTTAGTTAATCTATGATGGAGGAACATCTACATTTCTCTCCTGTAATCAAAGAATCTCAACTTGTTCCTCACCGGACACGTAGAAGTCCATCTCGGCTGAGTCTTCGCCGTTAGCGTTAGAGACGATGACCTTGTAGCGGCCCTCATCGTTGGCCTTCGTCTTCCTGATACAGAGGGTGATGGTGTTGGTCTCGCCCTCCGTGTGGATCTTGTAGCGGCCACCCTCAATAATCTCAGTGATGCCTTTGAAGAACTTGATCTTGGTAATCGCTGGGTTACCCTCGGCCACCAGATCGATGTACCCGTTTTGGTCTACAAGTAACGATAAATTAAGTTGGGTTGTTGTGTAGCCTCGCCTTAAAGTCTATTACGTTAACAATTGTCCCCCAGGAAGCTTATATAGCGTGCTGTCATCTACCCTTTAATCCGTCTTAGCTTCAAATTATGTTAAATTCAATAGCAGGTAGGATTCAATTACCCTCAAAATAATCACGTAGCAATTATTTCACTAGCTTTCCACATGTTTTCATTTCGTCACAACCTTAGGATACCTTTACTCTTATGTTCGCCTCGACAACATCTCAAGAAAAAATAATGTGAGGGAGAGGAAAAAAAAAGAGATAAGAAAGAGAATTACATCTGATGGAACATGAAAGTCACAAAGAACATCGTTTATCATGAAGCGCTGTGAAGAAGTATAGGTGTGTGGACTTACCCTCAACAGCCGTGTACTTCTGCTGGACGTCGACGATGACAGGTGCTCCTGGGTTGCCAATGGCTCTGAGTGGAGTGCAGGGCTTGTCCATCTTCTCGTCATCTTGCACAGAGGGTCGTCGGACGTCGCTACTGGGACGTCGACGCTGTTGTTGTGGTAGTGGTGGTGGTGGTGGTGTGGGTCAACGTCAAGGAGAGAGACCAGCGAAAAATTCGGATTTGTGTTAGATTTTTATATTCGTGGCGAGAGAGAGAGAGATCCACCAGGAATGTTTGAGTGAAGGGGAGCTACAATAACAGGGAAAACTCGAGAAAGGAAATAACGATTTTTTTTCCTCTCTGGTAAGAAACGAATGAACTAAAATGGTTTGGTGAGATAAAACAGCAAGAGGAAGACAAAGAGACAAAAGAAACACAGAGAGGAAGGAAGACGAGAGTAAGATATATAAATCCGGGGAAATTAGATAAAAAAAAGGGAAGAGGTGGTGGTGGATCCCAAACTCTGTGGTAATACTGGGGATGCTAACTTACCTCGCCGTGTACGCTACACGTCGACAAACAACAACAAAAACATTGAAAGAAGCGAAAATCTCGAATAAGTTTGATATCTTTAGAAAAATTTCAAAATGATTCATTAAAAGAATACTGTACAGAAAACTGAAAATAAATGATTGATGAAATATGTGAAAGTTACAGAACATAGGAAGAGTCGGCATTAGACCGTATATAAATATTTCTATAACTAAATATATATGAAAATACTAAACTCTGTATGTACAGTAACTATGTATATACAGTATATATTCACTCTATATAATCTTCAAAGGTTTAATGTCAACACTACGTCAAGACACTTCAGGGTGATCCTCCTTTGCTAAACCGAACCTTGGAAAAAGAAGTCTCAAGAGTTTTAAATACCGGATAATGAGAGTTAGTAAGTTCAAGACTCATTAAACTATAATGAGTCTATAAATTAATCAGCAATATGGAGGAGCTTATCTAGAACATTAACTCCAGTCTAAACATTGAGTTTACAAAACTTGTATTAGCGAAACCTTGATTTTGCGAAAACTTCAGTTACGATAGTATCGGTTTAACGAAGTTGACCGGAAGTTACGTCACACAGTCTCGCTCTATATAAACCATTATCTCTAGTAAACACACCCACACTCTCATACATTTAACACATAGAAATAGAAAGATAGAGCTCCAAGGAATGTAACAATAATTTCAGCAGGTCATTCGTCATTAAAATGGCAGCCAAGCATTCTTAAGAGAACACATGCACGTGACTTATAATCCAAGCTCAAAAATTACCTGATAAAGTACTTGATAAAATAATCTGACAAAGGAAACAAGCACCCCAGTGAGCTCGGATCTAAGCACGGTACGGTAGGCTCATTTTTATTGCAAGTCATTTGTTTATCGGTCTCTAGGCGGCTGGCACACTGTTCCTGCCAACACTGTAAAGGTTACTCTATACCACTGACAGATCTCACACTCTATATATCTTAAGGTTGTGGATGACTCGCCAGGACCAGCCACCTAGAGCCTAGTGAGGGAGGTGATAATGAGAAAGGTGAAAGTCAGTAGCTACCCCAGCCTACGGGAGGCCGACACATGCGTGGTGAAGAACAACTGACGCATGTCCCTCTTCCTCCGTGTTGACATGGTGGGCTGAACATGAGATGTGACACAAATCAGAGCTTTTGTCCTGATGAGTTTTGTCTTCACGATGTCAACACGGGAAGAAGACGTAGAGTGAGGTAGCAAGCCAGCAAGCGATAATCATCAACTGTTTTGCTATTATATTGCGCTATACGTTCTATAACGCGGCCTGCTGCTTCGAGAAGCTGGTGTCTGCATCAAGTTGAAGCTTGAAATCTTAAATTTAAAGCTTGAAACATATCGACTGATGAAAAACTTTAGCTTAACACCCTGAACTATGTTTCTGCTAAGCTAAAGCGGTAGTGATAACAAGTTCCCTATATTGACTGAAGCAGGAACAGTTTGAGAGGATGTCAGGTTTCAGCCAACTCCTGTCCGCGCTGATCTTAGCGACTACAGCGTCCAACTGAAGCTTTTACTGCGTAGATGAACATGGATGATTATGTGAGAGGGAGGACGAGTCAAGTGCAGCCATGATACGACTGATGCAGTGTGAGTCAGTGTGAAGAAGACTGGGGAACGCACCGAGCCATTCCCCACAAAGCCAAAAGAAATATGTTATCCCAACCTGATCATCGTCTAGAATTTCTCCCGGTCTCAAGCGACTCTGTGTTAGCAGATAAAAAGATAATTTGCTGAAGTATGAATTAAATACCTTTTGTATATATAGTTTTTTCTTTTAGATATTTAAAGAACGAAACATTAAAGAGTAGTCTGTTAGTAAAGTTTAAAAAAAAGGATAGAAAGCAGGACTACGAAGATGTGATGACAGAATAAACAGAAGATAACGCGCGCGAACCTTGACATAAGGAAAATGATCAGAGGCAAAAAGCGCCAACCGAAATTGGACATTGATGACCACAAGCAGAGAGAAATACGGTTTATCATCAATAATAAAGTCGGTGTCAGGTTGTTTAAGGTTTCGTTGTTTTAGAAAGGTTTTTAAGACATTTATATATACTGTGGGCAATAAAATACATTATGGTAATAAGAGAATTATCACTAAGAGTCGTTGAGGTCTGCAGACGACAGCGTCCATCGACTGGCTTCTATATCTGTGCCGCTGAAAAAGTTCCTTATCTTTGTTGTTATAACAAGTTATTATCTGATATTTAGAATTTAGTTTTAATCGAATTTAACGAAGGCACATTTTGTTTAATTTAATGTTTGTATTTTAGTTTAGAAGTTGTATTTACTGAAGAATAAAGAAGTGTTAGACCCAAGATCATTGCTTTGCAAATAAACGTCTTAATAAAGTAAGTAAATAAGTAGTAAATAAGCTGCCAATAATGATTCTAAATCTACAGTACTAATGTGAGCGGAGAGAAACTACAGCAAGAATCTTAGGTCTGAAGTAAAAAAATGACTCGTGAAATCAAGTGACACTAAATTTTGGCTGTGGTCTGTAAGGCGTCACTTGGTTGTGTGACAAACCATGGCAGATGCTTGATATTTAGGTGATTAAACTACACCATTACTACTCAGTGATTGGCTAGGCTTTATTAACGACACCTTTGTAATAAAAGCTGTCACTTGTATTCACGAGTGAGACTACAAGAAAAAAGAATTTATTTGTCATAAAAGCGAGATAATCCTATTGAGTACTGGAATATAAGAAATCAGATGATGTTTAAGATTTTTTAATTACGAGAGGAAGGTATGAAAGAGGTAGGGAAATTGTATAGACGATAAGAGGTAAAAATATTCGAAAATTGGTTGGACGGAAAAAAATGCGGATATCGCTTCTTAAAAAAAAAAATATATATTTTTTTTTTTACATACAGACAGTTGGTGTAACTGTGAAAGAGATTTCAAAATAAGAAACCTTAAATAGACAGATAAACAGAAGAATGTACAAAACTTGGCCACTCGCTCAGGACGAGAGGTTAAAGGCTCAAAATTGTATAGGACGGGAATGAAACAAAAACTGACAGTAGACAAATACAAAATAGTGTGTAAACGAAAAGGGAAAGAGAAAGGAGACGGAAGAAAGAACGGTTTATCATCAGTGATTATCACTCCACGATGACCTGACACAGACGTCACATATCTACGCAGTGTTCCAGCTCACCTGTTTGGTTGCCTGCTCGCCGGGTTTAAGTTTCCCCTATTGAAGAGATGGTGAGGAAAAGACAAGAGCATTATTTGGGAAAAAGCTTTTGGTTGTACGCACATCTGTAAAGCAAGCGCCTGGTCACCAACGACGACTACTGCAGTAATTTACCAAAAATGATTCTACACATAGAGAAGTGAAGTGATCAAACCAAAGAAATAAAGAATATAATAAGGTGAGAGATCAAGATGCAACCAACCTTGCAGTAGGAATTAAAAGTACCTGTAATATATATATGTAATATATACACACAAAGTTAGACGAGTTATATGGAGCTGAGGGAAACACCCGCTTCATTAGTCGGGATAGGTTAGTTAAGTTGCAGCGCAGTACACTATGCCCGACAGACTTGCTAAGAGCAATAACACGTATATACCAGCTGCATTACGCTGGGGACAGCTGTTTAGGTTAAGCCCTCCATACAACAAGCTTCTGAGAACCAGGTATGTGCCGTAGTCAACCAATTGTTAGTCCTAAATATCAGGTTATTTACGATGAATACTTTCCCATTTCCAGCCTCAGTGTTCAGAGCTGTTCCCTTGTTAGTCTCGAACAGTGAAGCCAGAGATCCAAAAACTCATCGCTTTTGAGTTTGATTCAGAGAAACTTACATAACTCTGGATATTGAAAAAAATGTGGCCGTGGTCTGTAAGAAGATGTTATATGACTCATTTATAGGTACTGTAGTTCTGTCTGTTATTATGATGTTATGAAGTACTTTACTCAACCCGACTTTAAGACTCCAATATCCAGGCTACGACACATACACCGGGACTTCATTCCGGGATTATACCCAAGCGCATGCCTATATATCGCCTACTTTACATCCATATATAGAAGCTTCTTAAGGCTTGAGAATCCAACTGTTGCTATTTTTTTTTTTTTTGAGGGAGGAGGGCACAGGCAAGAGAAAAAAAAACTGTTGCTGATAGACACTGAGGACGCGTATCCATTGTTACCATAGGGACAAAATCACCTCTCTGTTACCTTGGATTCCTCTAACACTTCTCCGGGGCGCAATTTTCGTTGTCCCTATGAAATAAAGGTTCGACATTCAATAAGCTGTTCTGGTTACCTTCTCTATTGGAGTGGAGAGATGTAAAGTGTAAGAGCTGAGAGTGAGTGAGTGAGGTTGGTGTGTGGTAAAAAAAAAAAAAAGAGACATTTGTATACAACACCGTCAGGAAATAAACAGAGGGCGAGAAGAGCGATAATTCTGGAGTCGTGAGATGCATCATTCAACACGAGTGAAGGAAAGAAGGAAGGAGGGAAGGTCGGATGGGAAGTAGGACCTAAAGATGTCAACAGAATTCCTTCGATCCGAGTATCATTGACGTTTGGGGTGAGAGGTACGGAAAGGGCGTTAACAGATATACAATACCTTCGTTAGTCGTGAGGTGTAGTGTTGGTGTGAGGTGGTGGTGGTGGTGAGGTTACCCATAATATTGGTGATTGAGTCTTCTGTACGTCCATGAATCGACAAATACACACGAATACAAAATTAATGGTGAAAATGCATACCATAATGATTCTATTTTAAATGTTAGATGAGAAATAGACACAGATATGTACTATAACTATTCAAAATATTTAGCCTGGTCTAAAATGATAAGTCGGATGGAGGTTATGACGAAAATTGATTACGTTTTTCCATAAATCGGCGTGAACGATGCAGAGACCGGACGAGTAGAGACCGGACGAGTAGAGACCGGACGAGTAGAGACCGGACGAGTAGAGACCGGACGAGTAGAGACCGGACGAAAGAAGATAAATAATGACGAACATCGTAATTATAGAAATGCAGCAATAAAATTAGGAGTACATGTGAACAAATACCAAACCTTATGATGCAGGGAAAAACATTGGTGGTATGAAGAATTAAAAGAAAAAATAGCATACTTTCACACCAAAATGACTTCACGCTGACAGGTTGAGGGAGAACTACAGGATTAACCGCGTGTCTAAAGGGAAATTTTACTCTGGAATCTGTATCATAATCCACAGGCAACAGAATAAGGGTAATTACTTGTTCCTTATACAAAAATACAACTCTTTTTTTTTTTTTAGGAGTCGCTTAGTGGTGTGACAACTCCTACACAACAAATGTGTATTAATTCACACGATAAAACTAAATTCAGTGATGTTTGGTATTCTCGCTGTCAATATATGCCTCTAAAGTGAGAAATATAATGAAGATGATAGGCCTGTTAACTCACACCATCAGCGGACTCAAAGATTTAACCAAATGAGGGATCGATGGTTGTAAAGGGAGCTTCCTGGGGGATACGGGAGAGGGCGGTGTTCCAACGCTTAAAAAAATAAGAGGAGGGTGTTTGTTTTACCTTGCCCTCCACTAATTCTTCTCCTGGGAGTAATCTGACGGGTCTTGCCTATGAAACAAAAACACGATATTCAATAACTGACGTTGATCTGTAAGGGGTGTGTGTATGTGTGTGTGTGTGTGTGTGTGTGTGTGTGTGTGTGTGTGTAGATACTGTCCTTGGCTTACAGTGGATTAAGAATGTAGTATTAAATAAACTAGGCCTGCTGGAAAATGCCACTGACAGGGGTAAAAAAAAAAAGAATTAAGTGAAATGCTACTCAGATGATCAGCACTTTGGGGAATTTTACAGCAGCCTTAAGAACTGTATGGTGTGGTTGGTCAGCTTCTCACCATCAGTCGTAGCTACCTGTACCTCCTACCTGGACGTCATTATTACTTGATAGTAGAAAAATTAATCAACCTAACATTACCCAACCTTAAAGGCTTCGACCTATGGAGAACCTGAATCAATCTACTTAACCTAACCACAAATAACCAAACCTACTTAACAATCTAAATTTAACAGGATCTAACTTACCAACATAACTTATGAAACAAATTTCCTCTAAATGTAAAACTAAGAAACAATTATTTTTTATAGAATCCATTTTTTTTCTAATTTAACCAAGATAATTATCCAAGCAACCGTAACCAATCTATAACCAAAGCAGAGAGAATCGACACTAACCAAACCAACCAGGTTAGTCTAACGAAATCTAACCTATCCTTTTCGGTCTTATTATGTTAGGTTGATTTTCCACTCACTGTAAAATTGGCAAAAGTTTGAAGTAATGTAACTCAACAACTCATTATGGAAAGGTGAAATAGTGTCACAGCCTCTCGTGTGTGTGTGTGTGTGTGTGTGACGGTGAACACTTAGAAAATGGTCCTTAATTTACCTTCCCATAATGAATAAATACAGCAAACTCCAGGCATCATGGACAGATAGTCGAGACCACACTGAGATATTTCTGACCAAGTGTTGTTTAAATGTTATATTGGTTGTAAAATGTACAATAAATGAAGTTAGGAAATGTCAACAGAATAAGAAGCATTTAATGTTTTTATATATAAAATTAAAATAATATTACAGTTGCGAAGCGTAATTTATATAGTAATTATTATTTGAGAAAAGTTCATTTGCTTGAGAGCTTTAATGTGAAAGATTTTAGATATATGTAAAATAATCAAAGAACGCACTCTAAGCTACAGCTGCAAAATATATTAAACAAATATCCAAGGCAAATAAATTAATATGAACTGAAAAAATAACATTACATTAAAAAGAAACAACAATAAGTGCGTTCTATAAAAAAAAATCAAGGTTTAATAAAGTGAAACAGTAAACAGAACACACGCAAAACAAAGAAAATAATATGACGATAAAGGCTTGCCATCGTCGAGGAAGGCCAAAAATAACGACACAAACTCAAAAAAATTAACTCAACATACAGTATGCCTGATTGATAACCAGTACTTAAAAATGGCATACAAAAAAACTTGGGAAGCCTGATGTTCAAAAAAAGTTATGTTAAAAAATATTCACTCAAGGATAAAACAATGAGGCATTCCGTTTTAGGTTGTGTTGTTAAGCGTTTATGGTGCAGTATTGAGCATTTTAGGTTTATATGGTTCATATTTTTTTAAGGAATGATAATATACACAGAGGCAGAGGATGTACAGACGCCACGTTGATCAAGAAACTTAGGAATGGGAGGACAGTTTGACGAGGTGGTGTGGGTGGGTTTCAAAATCGAAAGGCTGAATTTGGCGCAGGGGAAGGGAGGGTGGGAGGGAGTGACCGAAAGAGGAAATAAGCTCCCTCATGTTACCTTAAACTCCAATGGTGCTTCTTCTGCCCCCTTTCCTTTTTTCTTGGCCTATGAAATAAAGTTATAATATTCAGTAAGTGGCACTGGTCATCTTCTGCTGTAGAATAAATGGAAATGTGAGTAAGGTTCTGAGTGAGTGTTGCAGCAGCGTATGTTGTGTGGTGGTGAGCGGCGATATAGCGTTGTGTACGGGGAACGGAGACATCCCACAGAACTCAAACTGGGGATCTGTGTTTAATAGCGCGTTAGATAAGGCTGGGGTGTAGTTTTTTCCAGTGTATGTGTGTATATAGTTTATTAAAGTTGTTGGGAAAAAAAAGTTGTTTGGGAGTATGGCGTATTATATAGACTTATTGATAATTTTGAGTTTCAGACACACCTGGACTGCGTTTGTTGATCACGTGAAGAAAAATAAACACAAAAATCACTAACCTATTTCCATTATAAGGACACGAACAACACATTTAAACTTGTTATTTGAATGATCTAGAAAATGGAGATGTTTGTAAAAAATAAATGTTACCTAGATCAGTACGGTTATATGACCATACTGATCAGCTGATTTACCAAACACTCAACTGTGTCAAGTAATCGTCTCACGTCATGGGTTAATTGGTGGTGATAGTGTACAAACTTAGTCTAAGGCCACTACTGAAATACGTGTCCAGCAGTTGTCGAGTGTATACATGACCTCGTGACGTTTTATTTACTGTTTGGTCAGTCCTAAGTCTAAATAAACCAAGTCTACCCACGTGCAAGGGGGGAGCTTATTATGTGACGTCGTTGGCTGAGGTGGATAGTCTTCACCAGATGACGTCATGCACGGTGAAGAACGAATTTTCGATTGGAAGTTGACTTGGTATAATTAAACATTGGGTCAGTCAGTATTTCACCATATTGACGTCACAGCAACGATAGACAAAGTTGAAATGATCCTTAGAGACATATTTGGTTTGAGTGCTGATGAAAAAAAAATAATATTCGAATAGTTTTTGACATGTCCAATGGTAACTAATGTTTAATCTGATATATATTACGTCAATAAATGAAATGGTATTCCTACTGAGCTTTAAACCACCAGCATCCACGAGAGACAATACTGAGCAGAGGTTACCAGAGATAAATTATATAAAACATTTTAATGATCATTTACGAAGCAACAAGAAGACTTTAGCCAAGAGTAATTCCTATTGTTTCATTCAACAGGAAGATCTTTTAAGTGCTGTTAACTAATATCAATAGTAAATAGATTAAACACGATATATATATATAGTGATTTCAAATCCACTCATTCTTATCCCTTATCAGATATACAAACTGGTTATAATTAATTAAAGCTCAGTAATCTTTATAATTATATCGTCTTTGAGTCTCAAGTCCTTGTTTGTGTGTACACCTGTGTCTGTAAACATCTGTGTGTATGTCTCACCTGTACACCTGTGACTGTAAACATCTGTGTTTATGTCTCACCTGATTTACCTCCAGGTTTTCCCCCGGCTTGAGTTTGCGTGGCTGGACTGACTCCTTATTGACGAGAGACGGGGTACTCGTTTAACATGGTTTACGCTCTATTTAATTTTTTTTTTATTTAACATTACTCGTTTTCTCTGTTTCAACCATTAAATACTTTCGGACAGTTATTGTTCATATTAGTAATTTGAGTGATGAAGACTATTTAATTTAACGCTAACTGACAATGCACGTTATGTTTATTACACACTATGCATCGAGAACCCATTGTAATAAGACTGGGATATTGGATGAAATAAACATGATTATCGTGGTCAGAGAAAGCGAATATTATCGTATTAAACTCTTAAGGGTAACTAACTACCCTCAGAGTAACGACATGCATTTTAGCTTCAGATTATCGTATATATATATTTTTTTATAATATATATGCTTAGCTTTACTACATACAGTGGCTATATATTCTATGACTAAACCATTTTATATTTATTTATATATTTTTTTTCTTTTTGATTTAATATATAATTCGAGGATTGTTTTCTTTATTTAGTTCAAGGTGAAAATAACCGATGTTACTGACGTTAATAAATTCGGTGGATGCGCCGTGCTCTGTGAGTGGTCCAGAGCTGAAGGTTATTATAGGGTAAAAGGGGTCATATCATAAGAGCAATTCAGGTCAACTTAAGGTGATTAGATTTATAACAACAGACTGCCAGAGGTTAAGGTCATCTGCTGGAAGAGAATCATTAGGTCATCACGCACCAGAAATGCTGGAAAACAAATGTAATTAAAGTATAATTTATTCAATAACCAGGTAATTCTGAAAGGAAAATAGTGAGTTTTAATTATAACAGAAATTCATATTATTTAGCCGCGCAGTATATGCATGGTTTATTTATCAACAAGGTTTATTTAAAGTGGGGTCATTTTTTGTTTGGTTTAATTATTTGACGACGCCCGCGGTAACTACGGAAATTGATAAGCAAGTTGTTGATACAGTATACCCAGTTCCGATGGGTTGTAGGTTTGGTTATTCTGGCAGAGTTGTTGTAGTGAGTGGACGTCTAGGAATCGATACAGCTTTCGTGATCAGGTCGTTAACACACAACCCAGAGAGTGGACGCTGATCAGAAAGACAGTATCCCATTCCAGGCGATTTATTGTGGTGGGGAGGAGTAGTAAGGGGATCATAAACCATTGTCCCGCCCTCGTCTAGGTCATGTCCCCGGGAGTCTGAGGTGACCACACGTTATCACTAGACACCCCCTTCACATTATACTAGGACGTCGTGGGTCGTCATGGTTCGATGTCGTCTGAACTTTGGGGTCATCAGTATCTTAAGGTCACCAGAACCTCAAGGGGTCATGGGAACATTGGGGTAATCATAACTCCAAGGTCACTTAAAGGTCAAATAGATCTTTGGGTCATTAAAATCTTTGGTCAACAATCTTTAAGTTATCTGAACTTTGGGGTCATTGTGTCCTCTGGGTCATTATGTCCTTGGGGTCAGAGGATCCGTGCGGTCATCAGAACTTTGGGGTCATCCCACGAGGTAGTGACGCTGGTTGGTGTGTGTGGTCTAGCTAGAGTAGGTCTACTTGTATCAGTTGTCTAGAAGTTCTTGTTAGGGAAATGTTAAGAATAAGGAAAATAGTCATAAATGAAGCTTTAGTTATAACAGAAAATAATCTGTGAAGGAGAGCAGAGGAAGAGAAGACAACTTATGTTCAAACTTTATCTCATGAGAAATTTGTTTTTTTCCAAAAGCTTGACAAAGTTAATATAGTCATGAATCATATTGAACATATGATCAAAATATTTTGAAAACAAAAACTGCAAAAGAGGAAAGTGTATCCAAGAAAAGTTGTTTGGCACCCGATCACGAGGCTGACACAGGTTCAGCTGATCATTACTGTTTATATCTATATAACCGTATCAGTAAGGTCCAAGTATTTACCCTTTATTCAGTTTATTTCTTCATATTTTTACGTGAAGTATGAAAAAAGAAATGAAACTGAACATGTTAGGGGCATAATAATAATTGTTAGAAATACTGACATGATCATATATGTGAGACATTATCAAGGCTTGGAGCTTCTGTTGTTCATGAGAGAGACACTGTGATCAGGGCCAGAGTGTCGGGGTGAAGACGGGAGGAAATGGACAGGACCTACCTCGTCGGCGATGAGGAGGGACGGCCTGCGACCGCCGGCCCCTTCCTCAGGGGGAATGAGAGAACCTCTCCTGCTGGGAGGTCCTGAGCCTGTGGCCAGAGACCCGCGGCGCTCGGGGGATTTTTCCTTGATCACCTCGATCTTAGGAGCGTCCTGAAGAAGAGACCATATTGTCGAGAAGCTTGAGAGAGATATGTGGTGATGCAGCACACAGTCAGGCATGCAGGAGTTGGGGTAAAGTATTAAAGTTAATTACAACTTCAGGCTGATGTGGTACTAGTGTGTTGACCATGACTAAGCCTTCATCACTCTACGGTTTACATGCAGTTGGGGCAGTGTTAGTGTGACCATTTAGTGTCACAGGGAGAAGAGTGACTTGAAGATCTTTGGGTAGTCCTAGAGGTTAAGTGACTCTGGTGTCATCGGAGGCAGTGGTGTACTCAGACCTCATGCAGCTCCTCAAGCTCTGGCTGGATGATGTCTGAGGCCAGTCTGTCTAGGGGCAAGACAGCAGGCCTGGCTTGAGGGCCGCACAAAACAGGTGCTGTTAGGGGTAGCTGCATATAGCCAGGGAGAAACTGCCCTTGGCTGAGACGCTGTTACACTACTGGTGGGTACCTGGAGGTTGAGGTACACTCACAGAAGGGGAGTTAACTTTAAGTCTCAGCCGTGTGTGTGCGGGCACTGTCTAGGAGAATCCCATTAATGAGTCTTACAGGCGTCGCTTTGTCTACTGTCAGCGACCAATGTTCTCCCGGAGCACCACGTGACTTTTCTACCCTCCAGTGTACCAACAACTCAGGGCGGTTTAAGCCACAGCTAAGGGCCTCCACCATGCCCTTGACACCTGCCAGGCTCCTCTAGTGCTCGCCCTGTCATGCTCCCTTGGTCTGTCACCCGGCAACTGACTACACACGTCATGCTAAAACATAAAAGGAATAACTAGAAATATGATGTGTTAGATTAAAGGCCAAGTCTACTGTGTTGAACAAAAAAGGGAATATTTTCACATTAATAAAAAACTAAATTGTTAGGAATAATGTGAACCAAAGACCATCATGCCAAAATATACTTAAACAAAAAAATATAAAATACAATATTCTTATATATTCTAGAAAGCCAAAATGAATCGAAAACGAAAACAATAAAAAAACAATGATTATTCTAGCATTGATAAACTTTCATAAAAATCTGAAAATGTTGAGAAAATACGAGAAAAAAATACAAAAATCAACAACAGTACAATACTGTATTTACTGGCGGTTTCGGCGGGAAGGAGGACGGCAAATTAGCCATAATAACACAAGCTCCGTCAATCGTATGTACAGTACAGAGTATCGATGGTATAGCCGTGCGTAAAGAGGTGTTGGCAGTCAGCGTTTATAGGGTGCTCGAGGGATTTATAGAGTACACAGATTAATATCATAAACAACACTGACAACACGGGAGTTTCATTTGCAGAATAATACGTCAGCTTCGTGTACGACAACTTACCATTCACCCGTTGGACACTTAAGGTTACTGTGAACGCTAGGATTAGTTTCAAGCCTTGTATGGTTTTTAAGAGACTTAGTGTTCGTTTTAAGGATCTAAATATGATCGTAAGGTAAAAGATGATTGTAATTTTTCGCTATATAAAACGAACTTTCACTATATTTTTGTGTTTCTCTTAAATGTTTGTAATATTTTGCTTGAGATACAGTTTTTAAATATAGACACTGCAAAAGGGAAGATGTTTAGCACTGATTGTGAGTGAGTGTACTAACCAGGCTTGAAACTATTAAAGAAAACAGAAAACAAACAATTTCTTTTCATGAGCTCCAGTTTCCTTCTCCAGGTGACAGCTTCTTGAAGTAAACGTCTTATGGTTTACTAGATCAGAAATTTAGTGTTTTATAAAATTTGATATGTACTTAAAACATCAGTAAAGTTCGGTAGGTCATGGCCGTCACACAGGAGGAGGAGTCAGAGAAAAACACTTGAGGTCATTGTGTCACAGAGGTGGTGGAAGGCGGCGACAAATATATCCCATATTCTCAGACATTAACGGAAACTAAGACAAGAAGACGGCAGCTTAGGTTAACAGCTTGTCACCCGCTGGCATGGTGATGTTGATAGTTACTGGGTCTATATCCGGAGTCACTAGAAATAATTAAGTGCTCACCATCTACATTCTCCTGACATCATCATAGGTGTTTGCGCCCCACATCATCTCTCAACACTGACCAGCCTCACATACCTTACAGTCGATGCTGATCCT
The DNA here is from genome assembly GCF_018991925.1 of Homarus americanus. Classification (NCBI taxonomy): domain Eukaryota; kingdom Metazoa; phylum Arthropoda; class Malacostraca; order Decapoda; family Nephropidae; genus Homarus; species Homarus americanus. The sequence goes on along the minus strand of NW_024714177.1, from coordinate 3,762,641 downwards.
CCGCTGTAGGAACATACGGATGCCTTTGTCTTCATCTTCCGGCGTCTCAATAATCTCCGGGAGCTCGTACTTGCTCCTGCGCCTCATGGGCACAACGAAGGGTACATCTTCCTCCGAAGGGCTGAGCAAGGAGGGAATTTGAAGCGTGGGGAGGATGTTGAGGGAGGGCCGACTCGCCAGGGGTAAGCTTGGTCTAGGGGGACGAGCTGTAAGAGGGGTAGGGAGCCACCCACTCTCCTTTTTCTGGTCGTCATCGTGAGAGGTCGTTCCTGTGTCGTCTACGTCGTCAAGATGGTAGATGGTAATGTCTATCGGGGTCTCTCGACTGTATTCGACGACATTGCCAACTGTGTATCGCCTGGACACTGCACCGTTACTCTCAAAGTTTAGTTCACTGATAGCTTGACTTATCCCCATTTCATGTGACTCTAGCATAGCACTTGCACCGCTCCGTCGCTTTGCTTTTGTCTTTACCTAAAATAAACACAATCTCCTGTTTATTAAACTTTAAAAGTTATGGTTATTACGACACCAAACACCGAAGTTTAGCCAACGACAAGGTGCTCGAGAGAACAGGGCAGACGAAGCAGTGCAACGCATTGTAATAAAAGAAACAGACAGAACAGTAACGGATGTACTGATAAGGAGATGAAGGCAAGTGTGGGAAACTACATCCAGGTATTGAGAAGAAGTTAAGCCATCTACAACAGCCAACATCGATGCCTCAAATATCGGTTGAGGTGAACACCAAATGTAGGGCTCGTCTCAGCTGATGTGTTCTTGGGGTAGTTAGAGGCAACATCAAATATGTGTATCACGGTTACATAGGTATCAAAGGTGTTCATTCATGTTGCTAAAACATAAAAAAATAAGCTACTTAATGGGGAAAAAACATCCAACTTACGACTGACGTTATCTAACACACCAACAGTAGTCTCCATTTTAGTCAGACACAAGTTACACTGATTCTGTCTTCCAGACGCTTTTAGAACATCTAAAGCATCAGGCAGTGATCCAATTAACTGAAAACAAAGATAATATGAACCGGGCTATCAGCTGCTGCTTAGTTCCTGTACAGTATTAACACGGAGCAAACGCAGTGTGTCATCCATCATACGTCAAAGTTAATTCTGGGGCGGTGATCCATGTTGGAGCTTTTGTCTCATGTTCACCCACACGTTGGAGTTAGTAACACCGATACCGACTGAGTGTGACCCAGTAGTCAGTCTTGCCAGCAAATCAGTCACTCTGGGAGACACGATACGCACTGCAATCGTAACAGAAAAAAACAAACAAACAGAGCCCGACTATAGTGGCCATCTCATGCCCAATTTCAGCGTCTACCCGGAGGAAACAAGTGATATTACTGGGGTGAAATGACTGAGGGTTAACACACTGACGACGGCCACAGCGAGCTAGGTGTTGTTGGTCCCCGAGATCAGGGAAAGAAGTTGGTGATGAAAGCCTAATGGAAGGTTCTCTGCTGCGTCGCCTGCCTCGCCTTACAACTGGCTCTCCTGAAGGAACAGTCCGTATGATCTACTCAAGTACACGGTGATTATATTATTCTTGAAGTAATTAAAGCTTAAGTCTCTCATAACGTGCAAGGAGAGGAAGTGACGACGGTGCAGGAGGGTAAGGAAGGGAAGGAGTACTGAGGCCGTGATAAATACCACTTACCTGATTCTGCCCTACATATAACCTCTCCTACGGTAATGTTGCCTCCACACACACACACACACACACACACACATACACACACACACACACTCTATCACCAGTTGACAGTAAACATCACACATAATGTTAAGATATCGTCAGCAAAATCAAAACAAACCACACCAAGTCACCCGAGGGAGGCTGATGAACCTGCTCAGGGTCGATAAATGCTCGAACGTAAATGATTTTTTTTGTGAGAAAATGGAGTAACGTTCTGATTTATCGTGAATATTATTTAGAAAGATGTTATGACCAGGAGCACACAAGTGATTTGGTGCATCTGGTCGTCTGGAAACCAAGTTCTAAGTCCCAAGTGTTCAGAAAAAGCTTCAGCAGGTTTACCAACTCCTCGAGTATAACCTTAAAGTTAGTACTCATAACTTATATCAATAAATTAAAATAACCTTACCGTAGTTGAACTTCTCATGCGCTCTCTTAAACAATATAAACTTTTAATCGTATCAAATATAATTTACTTCAGTATATCGTATCTGGAATGTTGCTCTGTGAGGAACTTGAGCTGGTCTAAGATTCATGTTACTCTTTATCTTCTTTAACACAACAACGTCTCACCAACATCCGAAATACGATGATAATACTGTACGTCACTACAACAATTCGTTTACCAATAACTTTTATCTTATACTTAATCTTTAAGTTCATATCCTTACACTTAACAATATACACAATGCAAAATGTATACACAAAGCCAAGTATACAAGCTGGAATAACAGAAATACGAAGGTTAAAGCATCAGAAAGTTTCCGGCAAAATCGATAAGCCAATGGTGGAGGTGTAGTAGAGCAATACGTGGAGGGTCCAGGACACGAAGTAACAAGTGAGCATCAACCAAGCGAAGGGGGGGAAGGGTCTACAACACCGCTCAACACGCCGACTTACCGCCTGCTTGGGCTCTACGATTTTCGGTTTCTACACGCCAGGCGAGAACGTAGATATGGAGAGAGAGAGAGAGAGAAAGAGAGAGAGAAAGAGAGAGAGATATGAGCCAAAGAGCAAGAGACAGACGGTGCACCAGAGAGAGAGAGAGAGGAAGAGAAAAAAAATCGAATTAGACAATCTTTCATATGGTTGAATTTCAAAGGAATTTCATGTATATATGTAAAAAGATATATATGTATAAAATATAATCCGTATAGCTCCTCGCTTAACAAACCATTCACCATGCTATTTATTCCTGTTAAAAGAAGAAAAAAAATAACATAATATATTATTAATGAGACATCAGGATCAACATCTTTTATAGAGTCTCCTGAAACATAACTTGTGGGCGCCCATAGTGCAAAACAAAAGACTGTAACTACCAATGTGTGTTCGATCTAAATGGTGTCAGTTTGTTATGTTAAGAAGCCATGAAGCCTATAAAAAAAAGCTTGTGGTGGTAAGATATATTGAACAGCTCAAGAATAAACCTGAAGATATAGAGATTTGTGAATAAATGCCTCATGCGTTCGGAACTCCAACACGAAACATTGATGATGTTGAGTTCACATTAAAGTAAAGCAAACACTAACCAGAGTGAAATGTTTTAAGTTGGTTATACTCGAATGCTGGAGGCACTAATATAAATAAGAAAGATTAGAGTTGTTGCTATATCGTCAGAACCAAAGGGGTAATTTTTTTTTTTTATTTGTTAGCCGGTGGGGTGGGGTGAGTCGCACCTTATAAATAACAAAAACATTAATGAATTTCACTCGTAATGACGGACATGATATTTGATATTTGTTTTAATTTTGTTGCTTAGTTGGTGAAGAATAAATAACCCGCGTGGGCCCACAGTAATTATGAAAGCTTTTTTAGCCTTATCGTCCTTCTGTGTCAGCTAAGATAGCTTTCCAAACACATAAACAAACCATCGATAGCACTACCCGGGATTAGCTAGTTTTATCGGGTTATATACGGTTAAAAGTGGCTCGTCGGCGTTTTCAGAAATATGATCCTCTTCCTTAATTACTTCTAATTACTTCTCTTGCTCTTATTAATGATCCTGTAACCACTGTCTTCTCATCATCTACTAGTACTTCGGCTGTGTATGTTTAAGCCAAGTACTTCAGACATACAGACAGGCGGATTCGTTGGATCATAAGCCTGAACGTCACCGGGTTAGCACCAAGAGAGAGAGAGGAGAGAGAGAAATGTCTACAAAGGTACCTACGTTTAGATCCTTTTTGGGATTTGCTTTAGAATCTTTAGGGTTTTCAGGTTCCAATTTAGTCACTTGTTTATCTTTAGGATTCTTCGGGTTTTTAGGGTTCGGGTTATCTTTATGGCCCGGGTTATCTTTATGGCCCGGGTTATCTTTATGGCCCGGGTTATCTTTATGGCCTGGGTTATCTTTATGGCCAGGGTTATCTTTATGGCCCGGGTTATCTTTATGGCCCGGGTTATCTTTATGGCCCGGGTTATCTTTATGGCCCGGGTTATCTTTATGGCCCGGGTTATCTTTTTTGGCCTCAGGATTAGGGTGCTCTGCATTACTCCCCTTTCTCTTCTGTTGAGACAAATAGGACAGTAGTTTATCATCTGATTTACGGCCTTGACTTAAACTATGACTCAAATGGTTGATCTTTAACACTGTAAGATATTAAGAATAATCTAATTTAATGATCTAAGCTTGAAAGCAGCTTGAGGCTAAGAAGAGGTTATAACTAAGCTGCGACTGTTGGATAATATAATCATCAACGGAGTTAGGACCTGAGTGTTACCAATTGATGGAGGGTTATTGTACAGAGATACGATACATCAACAGGTAAAAAGCTAACTACTGTAACACCTTCCACTATAAAGCAATTAACGTTAAAGACAGGTAGACAGAAGAAATGTCAATGCAGTAGTTACTTTGTTTTTGCTGAGATTGTAAACTTGAATAATAATTATAAATAATTATTAATATCTGAGAAAATATTAAAAAAGTATCTCATTTGACAAACCATAATAGAAGGGTTTTTCTTCCTTTAAAGATTAAGATCAAACTACAATCTTCAGCAATTACAAAATATTATAAAATTTCGTCACATAAATACACTGTTTATCTACGCTTACCTGACATTTTAACCCTTTATCACCTGGGGTACAAATCATAAATTAATAAGTATGAAACAGCCAGGTAGGCTGAACTCAGGGTACCAAGGAGGTGTGTCAGGTAAACGAAGGAGTGAGTCTGAACAAACATGTGTAGTGTACGAGTATATCTTGAGTTAGGTGATATCCAAGACGTCACTCTAAGGTGTACAAACAGAGGTTAATAGTAACATCAACTGTGTGTGTGTGGGAGGAGGGGGGGGGGATAAAATCAGGTTTACAGTCCAGTCAAAATGGTGGACCTGTACTCATTAGGGAGACACCTGTATTGGATTAAGGTAAGGGAGGTTTGTTGATGCAAGGTAAGTTCTAACATCCCCATCAACAAGGGAGTAAGTAACCTGTAGGTGAGGTGATTTACTATGTCTACAGATTATTGGAGGAGCAGTTTGGTCGTTAAAGAACCAACACAAAAGAGCTATGATGTAACTGGCTCTGTGTTAGGTTGTGCTGGTCTCCGCTGTTGGGTTCCTGCTCCTCGGTAACAACAAATGAATAAGACAACCTGTCATTGATCTTAACCCATATGAGAAAATATTTAAATGGCAAAAAAAAAAAAAATAGCCATATTACCCCCCAAAAAAAAAAATCAACTATATATTAAAACAAAAAGCAAAATACTGTATTGCATGAAAGTCCATCGAGCAAAATTACTATTGAATATATCTGTATGAACGAAAGAGTGAGTGTACAGGTGACAACTGGCATTGCCTTACCCATTGTTTCAGTACGTCTAAGCATTCTCCCCATCTTTCATCCTCACTGGAGTATTCAGAGGATCCCCCCTCGTCATCGTCGGGGTAGGTAGGAGCTTTGCAGGTCAAGAACTGGTGGTTTTTGGAGACAACTAGTCAGTAGGCTCCTCCACACAACACCTCCAGTCTTGTGTCTACTCTCTCTTACTCCCTAGACACCGACCCTCACCCTCACCTATCTTAAACACAGCCCAATAACTGAACTCTAACATCAGAATCTTGTACAATAATTAAGTTGAAATTAATTGGTTTTTAATGTGGGTTCAAATTTTGGCAGAACGATAGCTAAGCGTATCATCAAAATATGAATATCTCAATTTCTTCAATCAATAAAACTTTAAACTTAATGTTACCTTCGAATACAATGAGGTTTTTAAGGATCAAGTTGGTGTCCGAGAATGTCCTTATGGTTGGGGAGAATTAGGGTGTTTATTTAATAGAGTGAACAGGTGATTTAAGGGTTATTTAGACATATAATTAAGGTATTGTCAATTGTCCGGTATTATTGCTGGAAGAGGATCTCGTTACCACCACATAAATAACAAAAGGATAGAAAATGTAAGTGAAATCACAACATATAAAAAAACAAGTTGACAACACCCACGTCAGCCCACAGTCAATATTTTGGACAACTGGTGTAACAGGAAAAGGAAGAACACTGAGACATAGGGGCACCAACGCCTGACGTGGAGTATCTAAAGGACAGTCATGATTGAAGAGGAAGCAACACATAAAACCGGGTTAGGTTAGGTTTATGGTAGACAAGAAGATTTAAAAGGTTTATATCCACTTAAGCTGCAGGGAAGAGTACCTTCTGGGTATCTGTGCTTTGTATTGCTGACTTGGCTGTGCTGGCTTGGATTGTGGCCCCAGACTCGTTTGTATGTTTGGGACTTTCTGTTTGGGCAGCTGGTTGTGTTTGGTCTGTGGGTTTACTTACTCCTGGTGGACTGGCGGACAGCTGAGTGGCTTGGTCAGCGGTGGGGTCAGTCTTACCCTTATGTATGGGACTCTCTGTTTGGGCAGCTGGTTGTGTGTAATCTGTGGGACTACTCACTCCTGCGGGACTGTCCATCGGCTGTCCTTCAGGGTGAGTGTATTCGGGTGTCTGATGTAGTGTTGGGTACTGGCTGTCTTCGTCTAACATGGCGGGTTGGTGTTGCTCGTGAAGACTCAGCGCCTGATATAGATAATAGGGGGGAGGGGTGGGGGGGGAGGGATACAGTTATTATTAAGATGATAACCTGGAAAGCATTTCTTAAAGGAAGACAAGGGGGTGTGTAAAGCATAGATGGGTTGACCTGGGAACGTTACTCAACATTATCAACATCGGGACTGGTAAAAGTACCAGGTATTTTCTTCTTGGGCACAAGGGGGAAACAAACCAGAAAAAATATAATATTGCGTCTGTTCAGAGGAGCGATACGAAACGAATTGGGGCCGAGGATGTTTGCAATACGAAGCTTGAAGTCAAACACCAAAGAAATTAACTCAGATTTTCGAAGAGTTGTTCTTCTTTGACTCAGACGTGGCAGTGGTGAAGTAAATTCTAGACTTCACGAGCATATCACAGCGAGGAAGCTGTAAGGTCACCATGTTGAGAGGAAGCAATAATTATCCCGAGTAAATGAGGGGGAAACGTCCAGCTGATGTAGTGTGGGAGTGTGTGTGTGTTGCCGCTGTGGTGTTGTGTGTACAGCTTGGTGGGGATACCGTATATGATTCACCTTAGTTCATGATATTATTATCACAGTCTTCTTGTTTATTGTGTTAAATTAGGTGGCAGTTTCATCTCTAGATACTCTAACAACTATGAAACATATTTTGGAAATAGTCTCCTAATTTATTAGTATTGATGAAACTGCTACCATAAAAAAAACAGTCGCTTCAGATTTGGTTTGTTAAAATGACGTGTGAGAAATTAGAGAAACATATTTGACTGAAATTTGTTTCTGGAATAAGATGAACAGACTCTGAGAGGAGCAACGGCTGACATCTTAGGCCGGGTTGTCAGTTCTTTCATCTATGCCAGTTGCTCTGAAGCGACGTTCAACGAGTAGTGTTACATACACCTTCCTACTAGAGGGCTGAGGCTTATATTCTTGACTGATAACACACTGATAAAAGACCGAGTCAGAGAGGTAACAGGCAGTGAATCCAGCGGAAACAAATGCAAGTTTACACAACGGATGAAGCCACCGTGTGGACTCCGCTTCAGCTTAGCCAAAAGATGCCGACGTACGGTAAAATAATCTTAACATTATGATCCTACTTTACTACAGTTCTCTCTACTTTAAACTGCTAAAGACACTTGGTAACTCCTAAAATGTTAAAAGCTAAACTTATAGATTTTAATGATTTTCGTCACTTATCAAATTCTAATCTGAAGTTCAAATGAATACACGATCTATCAGCACATATTCCAGTAGCTATCAATATAATTTCCAGCTCTATTCAGCTAGCCAGAGGCAGTTATGTTTACCACCTATCTTTAAGAATCAAACTATTATCACAGAAGGCTAGGTTAAGTTAGGTTATTTAAGGCTAGGGAATAACCCGTCCCAAACCAACCTATCGTCATCCAACTCTACCCTGCCCGACCCCAGTCCTACCCTGCCCGACCCCAGTCCTACCCTACCCGACCCCAGTCCTACCCAACCCGACCCCAGTCCTACCCTACCCGACCCACCTACACCTACCTAACCCGAACCTAACCTTACTTAACCTGACCGAAACTAGCCTTATAAAGTTCTCTCTCATGTGATTTACTGAACGGCTATAGAAATTGCTGTAATAAATAGTGCTGACTATTATATTGATAGCTCACGTACCAATTACATCAAGGTCAAACTGTACTCGAATTTCACTAGATTTTAAAACTTAACATGGACGCAAAGATCAGGTAATTTACTAGGAATATCAAGATGGACTCACCGCTGGCCAGACTTGCATGAGTTTGAAAATAAAGGAGAAATCGACTTGTTTAAACTTACTCGCTATGACCCCCAAAAAATCGAGTCTTATTAATCAGCGTTTCAGTAATTTCCCGCTAGCTACTGTGCTGTGGGTAGGTACAGTAATTTACTTCTCTCCATAATGAATAACGTCTACCACAGTAATATGCCTTTAGCGTCTCTAGGGTTCCTCTAGCCACAAAAATCTGCGTCAACTTTTTAGCCACAAAAAATGAAATCAACGTAATCAGTGGCTGGCCTTAATAGCCTCTGTTTATTGTTGATTTATCACGCTATTGTAGACTTGATCTCATCACAGTAGTAGTCTTACAACCAGAGCAAAATGCCTGCGTCTTGGTGACATCGCCAACATCGCGGAGTTGTAGTGATCAGTCAGGAAGTTTCGTGCCTCTACCCTCCCTAATATAACCTCTAATCTCATGTTACCGTGTAGAAGGACCCAGTGCCGCCTACCTGTTCCTCAGGCTCCTCCTATGTGGGGGAAAATTGGTGAAACTCATTAATGGTTTGTAGGAAATACTGTACACTTGGTCCGTAATCCTAGCCTACACAGAACTTGCTACTGCCTAACCTTGTATAAACTTGAATAGTCTAAAATGGTTGAAACATATATTGTGTTCATTACTGAAATAAAAAAAGGTTTAGATACCCTTCATTGTGTGAAGGGATAATTTTTATACACGTGAACTAAAAGGCTTTATAAAATATATCAGACTATGGACAAACAACAGTTTGTTCTGTTTATAATATATTTTATACCAGAAACTAAAAAGTTTAAGAGTATCTATTTGGAGATTAATATTTAAAGGTCCATTAAATGTAAATAATATATGTAGAACCTAGGGTCAAACTCTTTATAAAAAAGAGCTGTGGATGCACATGCAATGGTTGGTTATAAAATTGTTTTATAAATTGACAATTAATCATCCAGATGTTATTTCTAGGTAAAACGAATTTTAAGTTGGAAAAAATAAAACAAAACTTGAAAACGTCGACCATGGGACCACAGATCTAGCAACAATAATGATAATTTTCTCCTTCAATACTTGAGGGAAAATTGATCTTACTTGCGCAGTCTTGTGACGCCGATGATCGCTAGTAAAAGTTGGTGTTCAGTAACTCAAAGAAAATAAAAAGACAGTTGGAGGTTTATGTCACTTACTGTCAGTGTAAAATGGTACAGAAAGAAAAACTTAAGGACAAAGTCAACATGAAATACCAATACTGGTCTTGGGGCGGCCGCTGGGATGAATACACTACGTTGTCAAACGTCATATCCATTAATTAAAAACAGTATATAGTAATCACAACTTAACGACTGAAACATTTTAAAACAGACAATGATTGGAGGGACATATAATGGTGGTCATTATGTTGAAATAAATGATTATACTTCATGATAGTTTGAGAGGAAGTTTGTTCAATGCTCCAGACGGTGTAGTGCCCGAGAACCAGTGATGGCGAGACAGTAGCCGCCCAGCGAAGGTAAAAAAAAATAATAATAATAATATGGATGACGAGACTATTTCAGTAGTAGTGTCTACTATTTTGTGACTCACAAGGGATAGTGGGACGCTTGTACAGCAGTTCACTTGTGACTATCAACATTTGTACAGCTGTTCACTCTCAAGTTATGTAGCAATCCAAGTATAAAAGTGGTGTTTACATACTTTTCTTGTCATTGTATTGTGAAAAGTGGAAGATATTTGTGTTTTATAATAATTATCTCGAGGGGGGAAGGGGAGACTTTACTGGGAAAAGTTGCATTACATTACAGAACCATTTGTTAACTCGAGCTATATCGACACTGAAGCCATGACGTCAACAGCGCCAACGGAGACAATTTTACTGACTTGCCACCAAATACTCGAGGTTTAACAAAGTATCGCGTCATCCAGAAAAAAGAAAATATAGAGTCAAGTTAGTCGCGCGCTGAGTTAATATGAGCAGCTGGTCCCTTGAAAGAATCTGATGCTGGCGAATTGTAGTCACGACGACCACAGAGCGACATGGCACGGAAAAACAACTTCAGACAAGACAGCAGCAGGGCGCCATTCATTTTTTTTTTTTTTTTGCCAAAGCGAGCAGAGATATTTGCCTTGCGATCACTTCATTCTTGCGTGGTTGATATAATTGAGAAAAGAAAGAATGTAGTACAGAAATGTTTTGATGACCCAAGACAATACTCTGACTCGCTCTGTCAATAAGGTGATTAGAAGCGCCCATTAGGTGAGGTGAACAAAGCAGCAGTCTTACAGGAAAATGGAAAACAAATTAAATCGACATAAATTATTTGGTGAATAGAACTAACTCACATATATCGTTGGAAAACCGAGTCCTTGTATCCGATGTTCTTTATTTACTGTTAGTTTATTTTGTTAGTGTTCTCTGTAATACAGTTTAATGCTGAATAGTTTAGGTGAAAAGAATTCGAATCTTCTGATATGCTTGACGTTTCGGCAGAATATTGAATCTGTAGGTTTAGTTTCTTGAGAATTTAGCTTGACAGTGTTAGAATTTGACTGAGGCAACAAGTTTCACAAAAGGTATTGAGCTCTTCATGATATGCAAACGACTGGGTGGCATCTTATAAGTATGATATATACGCGAAACACGTCACTTTATATTACTGTATTAAAAACAAGTGGAAACAATAATATTTATGTAAATTCCTCACAAATATATTTTAGTTACATTCTAGAAAGTTAAATTTATTTAGTCTAGATTGATCTTGCATTATTTTATTTAGTGGATTTCAAAAATGATTTATTCCCAGTCGTGATAACTCGTGAACCATACCAGCGAGATGGTCATTACTGTTGCCTCGTGGTGTTAGTGGTGAGTAAAGTTTAAAGTATCTTAAAGAAGAGATACAAGAACTGTTATCTTCCTTGTATGTCGTGCAGGTTTGAGTGAAGTGTTAACTTGTCAACAATGACTCACAAACCTGGAGGGGTTCCGTTTTAGATTCTTTCGCTTCCTCTTTTTTAGCTTCTACCTTTTTAGTTTCAACCTTTTTCAGTTGTACTTTTTCTGCCTCTTCTACCGCGAACTCCTTTTTATCTCCGATCTTTTTGAGCTTTACTTTCTCACCCTCCTCTATGGCCGTTTGTTCTTTACCTCCGACCTTTTTGAGTTGGATTCTTTGAGCCTCTTCCATGGACTCTTCTTCTTTAGCTTTGACCTTTTTAAGCTTAACCTTTTCAATTTCTTCAACGGCCTGTCCAGACTTAGCTCCGACCTTTTTGAGTTGAACTTTTTGAGCTTCTTCAACGGTCAATTCTTCTTTAGCTTTCATCTTTTTAAGTTTAACCTTTTCAACTTCTTCTACGGCCTGTTCAGCCTTAGCTCCAACCTTTTTGAGTTGAGCTTTTTGAGCCTCTTCCATGGACTCTTCTTCTTTAGCTTTGATCTTTTTAAGCTTAACCTTTTCAACTTCTTCTACGGCCTGTTCAGCCTTAGCTCCGACCTTTTTGAGTTGAACTTTTTGAGCTTCTTCAATGGTCATTTCTTCTTTAGTTTTGATCTTTTTAAGTTTAACCTTTTCAACTTCTTCGGTCTCTTCAGCCTTAGCTCCAACCTTTTTGAGTTGAATTTGTTTAGCTTCTTCATCTACCACCTCTTCCTTAGGTTTGACCTTTTTGAGCTTAACCTTCCAAGGCTCGTCAGGGGCCTCCTCTTTCTTAATTTGTTTCCTTTTGGGTTTGTCTTTTTTGGCAGCCTGACCTTCCTCCATCTTGGCCTCCTCCTCAACCTGTGCTGCCTCCTTAATACGGGAGACGAACATAAACAATGAGCACGTGTACCTCAGACCACGTGTCAACAATGACCAGTTGTAAACCCCCAAAGACGGAAACATCAATACCGCTCTTGTACACACCAGTCTTACCGATATGACGTCACACATGTAAACACCGCCTAAGAATGGTAGGAGAGAGCCAAGAGACCTGACACGAAGGCGTGACGTCATATACCCTAGACATACGTGTCCAAGAGAGATAGAACTGAGAGAAGCGACGGACGAGAACAGTTTAGCGAGAGGCAACATGCACAGGAAGGAGACAGAGACGCACTTATACTTGTAGAACATAAAATAAAAAGTTTTTCTTTACTGAGGTGTAAAAAGTTTGTGAATAATTTATAATAAATTTGTTGATATTGGGATTAGCATGCATTAATATTTGATTACACTTTTTGTCAAATAAAAATGTAATGTTTTTTAATTTGTAGGTTTAATCCAGTGTAAACATAAAATAAAAGCTTTGAGTAGCTGTAACTATTTAATGTTGATAATAATGTGTCAAAATCTTTTATATTTGTATTAAACTGATATATAAAAATATTCTAATATTATCTCAGAGCTAATTAAAAAAAATACTGGCACTAAGATAGGTGAGAAACACTGTGTCAAACTTAAAATAAATAATACCTGTTGCTCCATTTTCTCCTCCTTGACCTCCTCCTTCTGTGGGGTAAGAAAGATGCACAAGACGCTGTTAGAAAGTGGCCGACAACCCTTAACAACTGCCTACCACAACTTGCTAAATACAGAGTTAGTCTGCTTGTACTGTACCTACTACGATGAAGACTCAAGATACAACTCATACATACGTTCAACTCTACAATAAGAGGTTAAAATAATACATTAAGCGGTGCTCATAATATTAGCATAACCTGTGTTGGAAGAAGAATAGTTTAGACATGGTTTAAGGGGTTGTAAAATGGGTTGTTCAGTTGTCATTTAAGTTGCAAAGGCAACCGGCTACCGTTCTATTTAGTCGTTTTTTTATATTTCATTTCACTTTAGGTCTTCGGGGTTTTTAGAATCCTCTTGATGTGTTATGTGTTAGCTGAGAGGAAGATCTTCAGATGCAGCGAACCAAGGAAAAAGAGCGATTTGAAACGACTGCTAGACCACACACGATGGACGAGGAGTGGACACTCAAGCTCAAGAGGGCCTTTTATTATCTCCCACTACAGTACTGAGGAAATCCTCCAAAAAATAGTGAGTTCGAGATCAATACAAATAATGTATTCATCTCGAAAATTCACCAAAAACTCTTCAAAAAAAAAATAAAATAAAATAAAAAATAAAAATTTGTTTCCAAAGCCAAAAAAAGACCTCTGAGCGAGACATCCCTCCGTCTGGGAACGATATTGCCTACCGGAGATTCTTCCTCTTCTGGTCCACCAAAGAGATCGAACAGGTATCGTTCCATGGGCGTCATATCTTGCGTATTCACCTTTGATTTTGATCTTGGCTTACTTTTTGTTTCAGTACCTGCTGGAGTTACTGGGGGAGGGGGTGAAGGCGGTTCCTCTTCTTCATCAGTTTCCTTGATGACTGAAGTTAGAACTTGATGTTTCCCTAGAGGACGGGGCGGTGATTTAATCTTCTCCTTCGGTTTAATGGTCATTGACACATCTTCTTCACTTACCTCAGGTTCTTTCTTCTTCTGCGTCTTCACATTTGCATCCCCCGCCACGGACGATTTCTTCTTCTTGGGCTCTTGCTTAGCTGTAAAGGCAGCAGACTGTTCCTCCTCTTCCTCTGGTTCTTCGATAGTCGGTGGCACCTGTTTTGACACTGGCTTCGGTTCCTCTTTAGGTGCTGGCTTCGGTTCCTCTTTAGGTGCTGGTTTTGGTTCCTCTTTAGGTGCTGGTTTTGGTTCCTCTTTAGGTGCTGGCTTCGGTTCCTCTTTGGGTTCTGGCTCCGGTTCCTCTTTGGGTTCTGGCTCCGGTTCCTCTGTTGTCTTCCTCTCGGATCTTTTCCGCTGTTGAGGTTTATATGACAGCTCAACAGTCTTCTTCTTTTTAGCACCAATGAACTCCGAGAGAAGGGAAGACATGAGATCCCCACCTTCATCAGAATCGGATTCAGTTTCAGTAGCATAAATGGGAGCGGGTGGAGGTGTTTTCTTCTTGAGGATAGGCTTTTGTGGTTCCTCTTTCGCTTCGTCGTTCCAGAATGAATCCGTCTTGTCATATTTCTCTTCTTTTTTCTTCGTTTCTTTAGATTCTTCTGCTTTTTTTGCTTTTGTTTTGGGTTCCTCTTTCTTCTTCTCCACTACCTCTTCCTTTTTCTCCTCCACAGTTGAGGTTTTCTTCTTCGGTTCTTCTGGTTTCTTTTTGGGCTGTTCTTTCTTCTCTTCTTTAACCTCTTCTACAGTTTGTTCTACTTTAGAGGTTTTCTTCTTCACTTCTTCGGGCTTTTTCTTAGGTGCTTCCTTCTTTTCCTCAATCATTTCTACAGTCTCTTCTTCCTTACTTATCTTCTGTTTCTTCTTGGACTCTTCCTTCTTTTCCACAACTTCCTCTATTTCCTCTTCCATGCGGACTTTTGAATCTTTCTTCTTGGCTTCCTTTTTCTTTTCTTCCTCCTTTTCCTTCTGGGTTTCCTTCTTTTCTTTCTTCGTAATTACCTCTTCCTCTTCCGAGATCAGAGTCTCAGATTCAGAGACTATTTCCTCTTCTTCCTCTTCTTCTTCTTCCTCTATGTGCTATATAAAGGGATGGAGGGAAAATCGGGATGAATCACTAAAAAAATCTAACCTCACAATAACAAACTAAACCAAACCTTTGTATCTGATCCTCTATAACAGCCAATAAATTCTCAAAAAAAACAAAAAACAACAGGAATAAGTAGTTTAATCCTGAGTCATATGTGGTTTATTATACCTGAGAATTATATTTACCTAGATTACATTATTATAAGGTAAGGGATATTGTTCGTGATGCTAAAAGTCTCTCAAACTCCCACCACACCTGATGCAGTTATTTAATTATGAGTGACGCTACGTTGACACACAGGTAGGTCGATAAGGAAATATTCTTTTTCTACCAAACATCAGAATCACACCACTTGAGAACTTCCTTACCTTCTCTTAAAGTTTTTTTTTTTTGAGAATTCTGACTGGGAGAACTAGACACAGAGTGGACATCTGAACAACACACTATTGTGGAGTGTCACTATGTGGGGCATGTGCTATTTGACCAGAGAGGTGGACCAGTAGAGTGGAGGGGGGAGAGTGGGCAGTACATGCAAATACAACAATGTAGGTGAGATATAGTAAAGGAAAGGGGGGCTGTAATTATCATCTTCTACATATATGAAAGTCTCCTGAAAGCTATAACATGGCAATACTTTAACATATAACAAGTCAACAGATGCTATGAAAGGTAAAGATAATCACAAAAATTCCATAGTGAAAAAAAAACTATGTTACCACGAATGAGGAAAAATTGACAGTGATAAAGTGAGGACAAGGACATGCTAAGTCACATCACGACGATACATTGTGCTTTACTAAAACATCTCGGTGATTACAGTACACGAGGCTAGGGGAGAAAAATTTATTGAATATAACATATCAGAGGCTCAGAGGCTATTATTAACTAACTCAAGGTACTGGATGCTATGACAGGGGTGTTGTAACTCTTTAAAAGGGGGGAGACAGGCTATAACAAGGAACAACATATTGAACATGATCATCTACAACATCAGGAAACAACCCAACAACTTTACCAATCGTTGTTCTGCCAACTCCTTACCTGAAAAAGAATACATACATAAATTAGACAAGATACCAAGAGAAGAGGTTATTATGTATTATATATATATATATATGTAGTTTATTGTAAGACACATTATGGCATAGTATGTATAGACAAATGTATCATGCATCTCAGTATATCAGTATAAGATTTTGATTTATAAATTATCTTCACCGAGTATAATTTATAAATCGTAAGCCTGTTTTTTTTTTTTCCTGGTGTATCTGTTGGTATTAGTGGTAGTAGGGTCAGTAAGTGCTTGGAAACGTTATTTAAGAGTGTAGAGTAAAGGTGTTTTCTACATTCAGGTGTCTCGGGTGGTGGTAAAAAAGTTGGAAAAGTTGTGAGCAGTGAAAGTTTTGGCCAAGATAAAGTTGTTTCGGAAGTGGTGAGAAGAAGCAAGAGACAGGGAAGTCTTTATAACAAAGCTCGAATCTTCCTGACGACGTTAGTTTAACTATTCTTCTTCTTCCTCAATGAACGGCAAATAATAAGTAACAAAAATAAATTAAAATCGCAGATGCGACAACAGCGCTGGAAAGGCTGAGAGAAAAAAAAATACTACAGTTGTGACTAGGCTTGGCAAAGCTGAGCTCTGGCGGCAAACGTCAGTCAACGCGAGGCTAGCAGCAGGATAGGACACCCTCACCAACAGCACCACCACTCGTAAAAGATCCTATCTCTTTCCACACGACTTTAATAGTTTTATCCTCCTGGCAGCACACCTTCTTTGGAACCTTGTGGATTTTCTTCACCCGACGCCGTACATCCACCTCCTTCTCTTCTCCCTCCGTCATTGTATCTTCATCCATCGTACTCTGAGATGTCTCGTCTTTTTCTACCTTCGTGGTTTTCTTTAAGGAGGTTTTCGTGAGTTTCTTTTGTCTCGTCTCTTCTTCCTCGCTCTCCGTGATTTCAGATTCGCTCTTGGGTGCTGGTTTTCGTCGCGTCTTGGCCGCCTGTGGTTCTTTCTCCGATTCTTGGCCTTCACTCTCGCTCACGTCGGAAGGTTTTTCTCCAGGCTTCTTCAGTTTTGGTTTCTCGTCTTTCTTTTTCTTCTCTTCTTCCTTCTTCTTTACCTCCTCCTTTTTCTTCTCTTCTTCCTTCTTCTTTACTTCCTCCTTTTTCTTCTCCTCTTCCTTCTTCTTTACTTCCTCCTTTTTCTTCTCTTCCTCCTTCTTCTTTACCTCCTCCTTTTTCTTCTCTTCTTCCTTCTTCTTTACTTCCTCCTTTTTCTTCTCTTCCTCCTTCTTCTTTACCTCCTCCTTTTTCTTCTCTTCTTCCTTCTTCTTTACCTCCTCCTTTTTCTTCTCTTCTTCCTTCTTCTTAACCTCCTCCTTTTTCTTCTCTTCTTCCTTCTTCTTAACCTCCTCCTTTTTCTTCTCTTCTTCCTTCTTCTTAACCTCCTCCTTTTTCTTCTCCTCTTCCTTCTTCTTCTCCTCTTCCTTTTTCTTTGGTTCTTCCTTCTTTTTAGGCTTCTTCTTCGTCTCCTCCTCTTCAGTGATTTCCTCCTCCTCTTCCATAGTTACCTCCGTCTGCTCAATCTCTTCTTCCTCTTCTTTCTCAACTTTTCTATAAATCTCCTCCTCTTCCTTCACTTCATCTTCCATGACGACTGTATCATCACTTTCTACCTCCTCCTCCTCCTCCTCCTCCTCCTCATCCTCTTCCTCTGACGTGTCCTGAATGTGTGTTGTACATTGTTAGGTATTGCAGTATTGAAGTCTCATGTGGCTATGTAACCAGATTAGTTAAGGACCAATGCTCTCTTGATAACTATTAAGATAACAACACTAGGTACTGACGTTATCTAACAAGGGGAGAGTGGGATGGGACTCAGAGCACTCAGTAAGATAATGGTTCAAACATAAGGGAATAGTCCAACTCAGATTATGGACAGTGTCTCTGCCCTGGGAAGGTGAACATATAGAAAGATAATTGTACATAATGACTAAAATATTGAATGTGATTTGTTATGGAAATGACTGATGCATAGATATATATTGTCTATGGATTTAATGAAACATAGATAAGAGTTTTGTAAAGTTATCTTTCTTTTTTTCGCTTTCAAACTAGCTTTAATCACATGACTATTTTGATGGCTTTATGAACCAGAAGTTGAAGGTCTTTGAGGAGAGGTGTTGAGATGAACCATTCCTTGGCTAATGACGCGATATCAAGATTGTTACAGGTCATAGGTTTTTAAGTCTTTGTTAAGCATTGTGTTTAATTTATAAAGAAAACACTAAAGAAAAAGTTTAAAGTTACAGAATTGTGATGATGTGATTGATTATATTACTCTGGTGGATTAATTAAGCTAATCCTGGTTGCCACTGTCATTGTTATCATCCCACACCTCGTCCTCAACAGATCTTCCTCCTCCTGGGGTATAAGGGAATTTTATCACCTTTCACTTGCCTTCCTCTCTATCTCTTTTTCTCTCATCACAAAAGAAGAATAAATTTCACAGATCAAGTATTTTTTTTATTCAGATTAATAGGTATCTTTCCTCCGTGTGAGAGAGAGAGAGAGAGAGAGAAAGACAGCGAGAGAGAGAGAAAGACAGATACAATTTATAAACATGCAAGGTTTATTTATATTATATTGCTGTTTAAATCACAAACTATTTGAGTGAACATGGGGAACTTGGGATCAAACAAAACAAAAAGGGTTGGATCACATCTTTGACTGGTTGAACTTCCCCATAACTAAGAGGATTGAGTCGTATTACCAGCACAGTATCCTAAAGTCTATGAACTCAAGGGACGGAATATAAACACACACTCATCTAGTAACATGGGATGGTGGCTATAAAGGTTGACAGACTTAACAATTTCTCAATGATTTTATGAGTCAATTTAAACAGAATAATTGAGGAGGTGGATATAGCTTACCTTTTTCTCTTCCTTCTGTTTCGTCGATGAAGAAATGAGAGAGAGAGAGAGAAAAAGAATTATTGTGTTTTACTTATTACCTCAAATCACTGGCTCTTCCTCACACTCTTTTATAATATCAGTTTGTATAGAATTAAAAAAAAAAGTTATATAACATACATGAATATAATAAATTAATCCAGGTATAGCAACTTATAGGACACAAAATAAATTGATTAAGAGTAACTGCCTTAAGCCACCAATTGAAAGTTTTGGTGATTTATTTCTGTATTCTGACTCATATGATGATATAATGTATTTACTTGATATAATGAGTCTAAAAGATTCTGTAGTATAATGCAGATAATTAGTTTTGTAGATTGTAGTACATTCAGTCACTCCTGCCCCCTCCCCCACCCCCCTCTCGATACTGTGTGACGACTGACATTTATAACCTAACCTAACCTAACCTAACCCAATCTATTCTATCTAATCTAAAATAACCAAACTTATCTAACCTAACCAGAGTCTTAATTTCTGTTGGTTCGTATATAGCCTATGATGTGACCTAGCTTAAAGATCTTAGTTGTTGAGGTAGAGTAAACGCCCACCCACGCCCTGGTACTGACCTCCTCCAACATGACCTCGGTGAGCATTACAGCTTGGGAACTCGTCTCACCCTTCTCGTTCTTGGCCACCAGCTTGTAGGCACCACAGTCAATCTTCTCGGTCTTCAGCATCTCCATCTGAACCACGTATTTACCCTCTCCCTCCTGTAGAAGGTAATCTTATTAGTACACCAGCAGCGTCCTGACAACCGAATTTTTCTAGCTCTTTAAAATGTGGCTCAAAGAATCAGGCCTTGAGGTGTTAGGTTGGTGATAATTTATAATGTGCAATGATTTTGTTGGATAATTATTCTTATTCTTATTATTAAAGACGTTAACATTTAAAGGGATCTGAAGAAAAAAAAATATTGAAGATCAGAGACATTTTGTACTACTGTAGGTAATAAGTTTATAAATAGCTTGTGAGGAAACTGGATTTAAAGTACAGTGTATTTTAGTGACGCTGTTCATCATTATTCTTGTTCTACCTTCGGGGTTTCCTTTTCTGACCTGTGTGTACCCGAGTGACTTCCTCTACTCTGGCCTTAGTTTACCACTCCCGCTCCTCTCACCTCATTGATGTTGACGCAGTGACGTGTGTCGAGTCGGACTTTGGTGCTGTCCTTGAACCAGTTGCAGGCTGGCTTAGAAGTGGACATAACCACGCACTCTATCACCACCTTCCTCTTGAATATTGACACGATCTTAGGCGGCCTCTTGATCGTGGGCGCCACTACAAAAAAAAAACAGATTAGGATTAACACATGGGAGTAAATCATTCAAGGGAAGTATAATGATTTCAATTGGATAATGAAGTTATAACCTGTAGACTGTAGATTGAAATTATCTTGGTTGGCAGATACATGTTTACAGGGCTTTTGTTTGGTTGTATTATTATTTATCGTTAAAAATTGTCCACCACTCAAGCCCGGTATTAACTGGTAGTTTGGGGATCCTGGTATCAGCTAACAAATACGTCCATATCTTCGTCTTACCTTCGATGTTCAGGTTCAGGTTAGCATTAAGCTCCCCAAATTCGTTCTTGATGTTACACTTGTACACACCACCGTCAGTAGGTTGTGGTTTCTGCAACGATAAAGAAGCGTCAGTGTATCCAGGTGCAGCAATGGGTTACAGCTACCCTCGGCCACTGAGTGTAAGCCGCGGGAAATAAAAGTCTCAGTCAGAAAAAAAATGAAAAGAAAAAGAATCCAGGGAACTAAGCGTAGATTAGACATGTATTCAGATGTCTCCATTGTGGTAAGTTTGCTTTGGTATGGACCCTTTGAAAGCTTGAGTCTAGTGGAGTGGACTGTATGGTTCATGACTTCAACTGAGGTATTTGATATAATCTATAAGAGTATTTATAGTATATTCGTATATTTTCTCATAGTTTTGTGGTTAAGATAAAGTATCATCTGGAAAGAGAGTATCATTGTTTTATATATTTGGAGTGTTAATGTGGGTTAGCAAACTATAGTTCTAGAGTGACTATAGTATGGGTGACTAGGAGACATTATGACACTGCTGTAGAATTGACTGTCTTAGTGACATGTTTTAGTTGGCTATGCTAGACCAGTCGTCTTGCACTTCAGTCAGTCTGGCTAGACTCGGAAAATGGAAATCTCTCGGTAAGGTTCGTTGGAAGGAACGCACGAGCGGTCAGTAAGCCGCGTTCACTGTCCAACTGCTCGAGAATTTCTTTTTCCCGAGCACACCTTGTGTTGTGGTATTAGTGTAGCGTGAGTATACTGTTGCTGAAAAATAAGATAAGAATGATGAAATCATAAGTTAGGTGAAAAATAAGAAGCAGATCTAAGATAAGCAGGAGAGGGCAAGGCAGCAACAAGAGCCGCCTTTGAGGGCAGCCAAGCAAACACAGAGGTAGTGGCTGCAGTAGTGAGGGACGAAGAGGCCTGCTGGTGTTACCCGCAACTCCATGCGGATGCGGTACAAGTCGTCCTTCTCGTGGATGACGGTCGCAGTCACTCTGGTCACGTCGAGCTCCTTGCCGTCCTTGGTCCAGCGAGAGGTGGGCTTTGGGTCGGCGCGCACCAGAGCCTCCATCAGCACCCGCCCAGCCTTCTCCTCGAACTTGATGGTGGGCTTCTCCACGAACACCGGCGCCTGGCCTGTCGGCTCCGGGTCCGACTCGATGTTGAGGTTCACGTTGGCTGTGGCCTCGCCGAATTGGTTCATTGCCACGCACTTGTACTTGCCGGCATCAGCACCACACGGATCCTGAGTCAGCAACACCGTCAGCCCAGGGGAACCGGCAGGCACAGGTGAGAGAGCCGGGGAGGGTAGATGCAAGAGGGACCGAATGAGGGGAAAACAGAGTCGGACTAAGAGGCTGGAGGGAGAAGTTGGGGAGACTTAAAGTGTGACCTCGTAGACTAAGGCTTTAATTCCCCCTTGATTAAAAACAGGCAAAACCCTCACAAAATACACTGAAATGTCTTAAAATCCTTAATATTTAAACAAAAGAGGTAGAGGGAAAAAGTCTCTCCCTCCTCTCCCAGGCCTAATAATGATCAGCCCGACTCTGAGCTATAATGCGGCAAACTCAAGGATGGAAAACCGTTTCAGTCATGGGAATTCAGATGAGGTGGAGCTCTTGAAGACGCCACAAACACACACAAACACACTCACACACGATGGTACCTTCTCATTCAGCACAATAATCTGAAAGTTATACAGTCTTATTGTCTGTTATGAGGGGTGAGGCAAGGAAGAAGCCATTCCCATCAGCAAGACAGGGAAGGGTCGTTTATGTCTCAAGCTCATACTACAAGACACTCTACTCTTACCCTCACACACTTGTACTTAATATTTCCCCTGTAGATGAGAGAACACCCTTACCTTACTTGTTTAAAGAAATAAACAAGAATGACGACAAAAATACCACTAAAACTGTACCAAGAAACTATCAAAGGTAAAGACATTCTCTCGTCCTATTATAAGGTGGAAGAGTAAATATCATGTACAAGTTCCTGAGAGTTGTCGCGTCCCTGGTCAGGATCACAAAGAAAAAAATACACAGTTTGTTTCTTCTCGTCCCATCAGGTGATTAGGAGACTCACCCACACCACCTACCCACACCATCTACCCACACCATCTACCAACACCCATACCACCTATCCACACAACCCACCCACCCACGTGAAGGTTTTAACTTTATTCCCTTAACATGAAGTGTCGATGGAATTTCTGGTTAATGTTTACGTGATATTTATCTAAATAATTTCACCCCACATTTACTTTAGAAATAAATAATTAAAGAAAACTGAAGAAACTTTGCAACTTTGGCTCAAGATAAATTATTATTATTTTTTTTTTTGGTAGTTTCTTTTTTAAGTTTAAAATCTAAAGTTGTATTAAATCCCTGAATCATATTACGTATTTTGTACTTTGGTGTTATGTCATCTGTGTTTACATTAGGTGGTGTTACAGTTGATGGCTCTACCGTGACACCCAGTAGTCGAGACTGAGAGACAGCGACTGAGAGACTGAGAGATCGAGACTGAGAGACCTTCACTACTTCTCTCACCTTGAGCCGAGAGTCATTACCCTGGTACCTGGGACGGGACAGGTGTAACGTAAAGAGACAAGTTGTGTATCGTTTTCTTAGTGGTTCTTGTTGATGGGGGGAAGAGAAGAAAGAGAGAGAAGAAACGAGAGAAAAGAGAGGAGAGAGGAGAAAAGAGAACATAGAAATATAGAAAAAAGAAAAAGAAAAACTATAACAAGAATAAGATAAAGATATCAACAGTAGGTCGGGTAAAATTAATTCACTTCAAAGAGTTGGCAGAATATTAGGCTCGTAGTCACTGCCTCGTCAAGTTGGCGGTAACCAGGGACTTGATATTCTACCACCTTAGGAAGACAATTGTTACTACTCAACTATGCAAGATGGGAGTGTAAACATTGAGATGGGTTGATGATGGGTGAGGGTGGATGAGGGGGAGGGTGGAGCAATGTGTCGTAACCTGTATTTATTGTGTCATTAAGAGCATCAAGAAAAGTGGATTCAGACTCAGTAGGGAGTTGATCTTCTGAAATGACGTCACATCAGCTTAGCAATGACGTCACACTCGCTTAGTAATGACGTCACATCAGCTTAGCAATGACGTCACACTCGCTTAGTAATGACGTCACACCAGTTTAGCAATGACGTCACATCAGTTGATCAGATACACCCCCCACTTAATTAGCCCTCAACTCCCTTTTCAAGATAACCCGAAGTCGACATGTTGTTGAGAGTTATTTTAGAAGTGATTTTTAATATCGTGGTGATTCAAGTGACCCTAAGTGAATGAGAAGTAATAAGGTACATTTATAAAAGCAGAGATGGGGGTTTATATGCAGAAGGGACACTCGTTGGGTTTTGTGGTTCATTTATATTACAATATTTGAGCCTCTCCTACTGACTAATATAAGTAACATCATGACCTTCACACTACAACAGTACTTAAGGTTGTTTCTTAGAATTTATATGGTCCAAATTCTAGACGTCGTCAGTGTTCGGTGTTGGAGAGTAAACAGTAATAATTCTCTCTGACTTAAAACAAATAAGAGTTGTATTGTCCCAGGTTTATGATGATATATAACTGACGGTGTATAGAGTTTAGACCTGTAGTTTAGACGCCTCTGTTTAGGTTTAAAAGTCGAATAACATAATTCTTTATGTGGGATATACTCAACATGCAGCCAAACTACTCCAAACATGACCAAACACACGTTTGTTTGTGGTCAGTATCTCATGTACTCAGTATCGTCCACCACACATCAATGTTCAACCTGCAACAAGTAGTACAAGTGACTCCAGTCAGCCTGGCCCCATAAGAGACCAGCCAACTTGACTACAAAGGCTTAATCACTCATATACTCAGGAACCAATCAGACTATATACTCAGGAACCAATCAGACTATATACTCAGGAACCAATCAGACTATATACTCAGGAACAGCTAATTTCGCCAGTCAGAGACCGACCTAGCCGCTCAGTTAAGGGTCACTCAGCACCATCACCGTGTCTCTCCTTACCTTAACAATACACGAATACTCGAACATCTCGGAGGTGACTTTATGTTCTTTGATAACGAGACGCTTGGCGGCCTCCAGCTTCTTGCCGTCCTTGAACCACTCCACCGTGGGCTGTGGCTTGGCCTTGCACCGTACCTGTGGGAGCGATACTTACTGTCACTTTAAGTTTATTAAGTGTGCGGCTGTGACAGACAGGTGTGTGTGACTGTGGCAGACAGGTGTGTAAACGCTCCAACAGTGAACACAAATACCTCTAACAATGCCAAGGGCAGGAATACTTCAATAAGTCCCGTGTCAGGTAAGTTTGTAACTGTTTATAGAAACAATGAGTATATATTTCTACTACTGTAGGCAATCAGTGAGTGACTTTATATCATTATATCAGTCATATATAACCAATGACGAGTGTTGCCTTATTCTGAACACTTATTGCCAGATAATACTGTTCATAAATAGAAAGACATTTTAGCTCAGTAACTGAACTCAGAGAAATATGTAAATTGTCTTCCATCTCCACAGTGCCACTCACCTTCATGGTAATCATCGTGCCAGACTCGTTGGGGATGATGGAGGGCTTGTCGAGGAAGGTGGGTGCGAAACCCTCTGGAATGGCTTTGCCCTCTGAAAGAAATAAAACATTGTTGAGTCTTTACTCTTATACAGCATAACCAAATGATATGAAGAATCTTACAACGATATAGTTCAGGGCTTCATACATCCTCTAACAATAACAAGTGTAAGAAGGTCATGTAACAACCTCTGAAGACCTAGTGGGAACACAGGCAGGCAGGACTTACTCTCGAAGTTAAGGGCGATGTTGGCGTTGGAGTCGCCGAAGGGATTGAAGGCGTTGCACCGCCACTGTCCTCCGTCCGATTCTTCAGGTTTCATGATGGTTACCGACACAATATATTGGTCCTTCCCGCAGATCTTCTTGTACATGGACACGCGACCTTGTTCCTGCACCATCTGGAGACACATACACACACACTGGTCAGCTCACAGGAAATATACAGAATATTTTCATCGAAAGTAGGAAATTATGTGACTTTAGAGATGCTAATATAATAGTAGTAAACAGTAATGCCATGTTAACTCTTTAATAGAAGCTCCACCTCTGTCCTTCACGCTACTCTATATACCAGCTCCTCCCCCAACGTGTCCTCAAGCTAAACATTTATCTGTAGAAATAATGTGACATTATTTAGTTCATGAACCTGATATCATGGTGAATATTACGAAGGGAAATAAATGTAAACGGTACAGGGTGGAACACTACAAGGACTAAATATTGATTGACTGATGATGAAGAAAATGTACAGAACAAATCAAGGAAGGTGAGAGAGAACCCTGAAGCACCTCACCTCAGTACCCTTGAACCAGGTGACCTCAGGCTCGGGGTTGGCCTCCAGTACACACTCCATCACCAGCTTATCGCCCTCCTGGCGGATCACTGGCTTCTTGGGGAATCTTGGGGCCTTACCATCAGGGATCCTGAGGGGAGAAGGGCCATGTTTACGACAACACAGAAATTGACTTAAACATTGTGGATAAAACACTTGAAAATATATGAATGGTTGTATAGTTAAGTAATCACTGTTGCTGAGAATATTATTAATCATTTAGTCTTTAGAAAAAACAGTGAACAGGACATCATAACAATACTTAGTGGGAAGAATATTATTATTTGGTGAGATAACAAAGTTTACCCTCAGTGATGTGGTTCACTACTGTCCGTCTACTGTTTGTCGCAGCTGATTCCTCGTCAACTTACTTTGGCTTGTCTGAAGCTGTCTTTCCCTCGAAGTGTAGGTTGATGGTGGCGACTCCCTCACCCAGCTTGTTGTTGGCGAAGGCCTTGTACTCGCCCTCGTCAGCGCTGGACACCCTACTGATCTCCATTTTGATCAGGTAGTAGATCTTGCCGTCAGGTTCTACCATCATCTTGTGTCGCGCGCCTTGACTCAGCTTCTTCCCCTTGAACTCCCTGTAACACACAACCTCTTAGTGTCAAGTCGTCCATACGTAAAAGACATTATCAGAAAGTGTCAAATTAGAGTTAGGTTAAACTGTCATATGTTACACTTTAGAGCTTAACATGATCTCGTTTGACTTGTAGGAATAACTTACTGTACGTCAGGATTCTTCATATTAATATCATTTGAAATAATTGATCAAGTTCGTAACATGATCTTGGTGATGTTTATAATTAACTATACTTTGAACATGTAAGGTAAAACCGTTTACACATCTGGGACAAGTTAGACCAATATTCTCCAAAAACCTTATGATCAATTTATTCCAAGTTCAGGGTCAGTTCTAAATGGTGTGGGTTGGTAATGATGCCTGACGCTGATGAGTGATAACAATGACACACTATACAGTAACAACTTATTGCCAGATAACTCTTAGTAATAGTTATTATCATCAATATTTTTACTTTGTGAAGCGTAGCAGAGCAATGCCATGGTGAGGACTGCTCAGTGTTTGTGTTATGTCAGTAGAAAAAACACTGTCATCAGCCTAGTGACTCCTTAAATGTCGTCCGTTAAGACAAAAAAAATTATAAGCTGATAGAGTGGACAGTCAGAAAGTTGGTGCACTCAGGCATGAACGAGTCTACACCGTACGTTAGTGTTATATCATCAAAATCAATACTAAGTTGATATTATAATGTCATTACTGTACTGCGCTTCAACAACCAAGGACCTTAACCCCTTGTGTGCAGGGCCGCCTCTGAGATGAATAAAACCATCTGGTGTTAACCAAATGAAATATTAAAAGTGGCGGCCCCGGAGTGAAGAGGTTGGTGGAGATAGTCTACTAAACCCGTAACAAAGTAATTACACCATTCCATCAATAATAACAAAATATAAGAGCTAGAACTCTCAAAGTCAAACCAGTGAGCCAAGGCTGGACTCTTGAAGACGAGGACTCACCACACGAAGGTGGGCTGGGGGTTACCCACGCAACGGCAGCTGAAGATGACGCTGGAGCCATCCTCGCTCTGCTTGATGCTGGGCCTCTCGGTGAAGGTGGGTCTGACACCATCCTTAGACGGCAACGGCGCCTCGTCGGCTGTGAGCATCATAAAGGAACCTGACGACGGCCACACGGGGAAGGAAACCCAGTGTTAGACGAGCCACGACGGAGGAGGTACACGGCGTGGTGGTGGTGCGTGATGTGATAAAGAGAAGAAGAGAAGGGAGGGAGAAAGAGGAGGTGAGTTGGAAGATAGAAGGAGGACGAGAGAGAAAGAAGGGAGACACATAGAAGGTAAGAACAGGGATAGGTAGGAGGAAGTTGAGGGACTGAAAAAGACGGGAAGGAGAATAAAGAAGATGAAGGAGGAAAGATAGAGGGTACAAGTAAAGGGCGGGAAGGAGAATAAGGAAGAGAAAGATGATGATAAATGGGGCGAGTTATGAAGATGTTAAGCCTCAGCTGAGTCAGATGTTACGTATTAACCAGAAGAGCTATCGAGAGCCTTTCTGGATTTAGTACATATGCAAAAAAAATAAATAAAGAAAATAATAATAGTAATAATAAGAAGAAAGAAGATTATCTAGAGATGGGCAATGAAGCTGGCGGGACACTTCAGGTCCACCCGGCAGCCGAGAGCCTAAGTGCTGGCGTCACTCCTAATGTGATGCCACTAAATCAATGAGTCTTGGGGAGCTGTTTGGTGTTGATCTATGTCTAAATATTTTTGTTTTGTGGAGTTTTGTGAACTGTAAAGTATACTGATTTGTATATAAGGAAACAAAACAAACAAAATTAGAATACTTTATAGCGTTTCATCGCAAATTTCTGTATTTTGAGTTGTTTTGACTTTTCGATTTCACTAAAGAAAGTACAATTGTAATCACACAAAGAGCGAAGGAAATTGGTGGGTACAGCATAAAAAAACTGACTTGACCTGACCTGACCTAACCTAACTTTACCTTTGTCTACCGATTTTGCGTCATTTCGTGAAAATTAATCGTGTAATGGTAGTCTGCACCAAACTTTAGACACTCTACGGAAGTTTGCAGAACACTATAGGCCTTTAAAATGTTAATATCAGAGACAATATTTACACAAACATGTCGAATTGTTTGCCGTTCTGAGAAAGAGCAGCCCCACTCAGAGACGTCACATTCGGACTGTGTAATTCCAACTCCAGATGACCTCGAGTCGTGAGCTGCGCAGGAGTGTCAGGTTAGTCTTCTACACATTGTCTCCTCTATTTTGTTTTTATAATATGATCTTCGTCAAACTAATTTAAAGAATTTCGATTTGTTTTTATTTGTAAACAATTAAAATGTGTAAATATATATTATTAAACAGATATTGTTGAATTACTTAATTGTAAAGATATAAATAGGTAATTGTTTAATATTTTTTTACGTCCACAATATTCAAAAATTAACTTGATAAAGGTTTCGTTTTAACAATATCAGCTCATAAACCTACACTATCTTTTATGCATCGCTAAAACACACGATAATTATCTACATTTTATGTGTTTTTTATATACAATGTTAACAGTATTTACGTTATTTCTGTAATTTTTCTTCAACGCTTCATGTACGAGTCGAGATGAATTATTATAACTACAGACGCAAAATAAGTTCTTGAAGCCCTCTGTCAGTATCGTCTAGGAATGCATTAGTTATCGCATCGTATCTATCCTAGTGTGATATGCGATTATGTCTGGTAGTATTTGGGTGAATTTTTAAATTTCTTTTCATTGGAAAATTCACCTTAAGTGTAATTTATTTCTGATGTGAATAGGCTTCGTTATATGGTGAAAACTTATGAATAAGACAATATTAATTTGTATAAACATAAGTGTAGTGGATGTAGTTGGTGACAGATGAGTGGACAATAAACTAATTCACTAAAGCATATATATATATATATATATATATATATATATATATATATATATATATATATATATATATATATATATATATATATATATATATATATATATATATATATATATATATATATATATATAAATTAATTATATACATTACTTCTCTATATATCTGAATATGTTCATATATATATATAAATCAATAAAGGGGCGGGGTATAATGGTGCCATAACAACTTCTGGAAATACTAAGAATATGCAAATCTCATGTGTTCTAAAAAGCAAAATGAAATTGGAAATTGTATTGAGCAAAAAGAACAACTAATAAATACTAAGAAAAAGTCAATATAACGTAAATAGACACAGATAAATGAAAGAAATAAAAGAAATCATATAATCATAACAAGAGCAGCAGCAGCAGCAATAATAATAGTAATAACAATAATAGTAATT
This sequence comes from Homarus americanus, assembly GCF_018991925.1. Classification (NCBI taxonomy): domain Eukaryota; kingdom Metazoa; phylum Arthropoda; class Malacostraca; order Decapoda; family Nephropidae; genus Homarus; species Homarus americanus. The sequence goes on along the minus strand of NW_024714177.1, from coordinate 3,732,693 downwards.
ACAAGAACAAGTATAAGTCTGGCAGTCCAACATATCTCCAGTATACTTGTCTGTCAGTTGGTCAGTGTAAAGTATACTCTTGTGGTATACTTTTTCCATATATTAGTATCAACACTTTTACAAGACGTTATTGTTGAGGGTGCATTATGGTGTCAGACGAGCGTATTTTTTTTTAATACTTAAGAGGGATAACTCCGTTGTTAATATAAGGTCAATGAGATTTTATTTTGTTTTTTAGTAACGTTATTGTCATAGGTTAAAAAGAATTACGTGCGTTAGTTTTGGTTTGATTTTTAAAGACGTGCGTTAGTTTATGATTGGATATGTAACACAGGGAGAATAGACGAAGGATTCACAACTGTCACACCTTACACACGTCCTATTGTCATACAAACATATACACCCTCTTTTACTCTACACTATAATGTCGCACCTCACACGCCAAACTGTCACATCCATATTATCATCATACGAATTACTCACTGCTGTCACACCTCTCACACGCTGTTGACTAAAACTTATTCTCCTCTTCTCCCGAACGTATGATCTTCTATCTGAACATTCAATTTCTTAACTAAAACATTCGAACACTTTTCCGGACATCTGAAATCTCATCTCATCTCATCTCATTTCTTGAAACATTCGGACGCTCATCTAATCAATTTTCTATCCGAACACACAAACATAGGAACACGTTTTTTGTCTAAGTGAACAGACACAACTTTCACATCGACAAGGACAGGACAGAATCACGACACTAAACATAAAATAATAATCCTAGACACTTTAAACTAGTTTTTTAAGCCAAACTCTTTGTTGATATGAATGAATTAAGTTTAAACTGACATCTTATCCTAGTTTGGTCTGTATTAAACGGTCATAAAAATATATATATATATTAACTTTACCATCAGTTTATTTTTTATAGTTTTCTTATATAGTTTAGAGTAGATTTTCTTTTATATACTGTTTCAAAGTACATTTAAAGTGAGTAAAAACCCTCGTTAAGTATTAAATAAGATTAATATCAATGTTTGGCTTAACTGATTCTTACTGCTCTATGGGTTCAATGTACAACTTCAATACATAAGATGTTAATAATTGCCAAGACTTGTTTTTGAGAACAATTAAACATTCTTACTAGGATTCGAACCCACGTTGAAGAGGTATTAAAACCCCAAACGTGTTTTTTCTAATCCCAGATGAATCGATTCTCAAATGCAGTTACTAACATCTTTTACGGATAAAATTCTTCCAGTCTTGTGATCATAATAACTTGGTCTAATGGCTTCAAACTTAACATACTGTATAAGTGTTGATCTTTTTTCGATAAGTGCTTTAAGTTATCAAGGCCAAGAATATTATAACATTTTATTCTTTTATCATATGCCAAAGAAAAATTACCAGACCATAACAATGCACTAGACTGTCTTATGCTCACACGACTAGAAAAAGTGAAGACGGGGAAGGGGAACTATTTCTCAAAGTGAGGTTGTCTGTCTTTTAAAGCTATTTCTATATTTCTATTCTATACGATACATTTAGGATTTTTTTTCTAAGTATAGATTAAGAGACTAGATTTCTGAGGGTGGTGAAGAGGGAACAGGGACAGTAAAAAGGGAAGTTCCACGCCACCAGGGAAGACAGATCATTCTAGTACACACAAGATGTTTGGTTTCTTCAGTCAGAACTTTCGCGGACTTTGAGGTGAAGCTGAGATGTATCCATTGTTAGCGATTATATATCCTCTGACCTTTGTTCTCATTGTAGGTTCATTTTGGAGGATTTACAGTGATTTAATGAAACAAAAAAATCTGATGTTTATTCCGACATTAAATCCTGAAGGACGTAGACCGATTGACTTAAAAACAAAGGCGTCTTTTCTCCTGGAGGACACTGCTGTACGGCTTCGCTTCTCCGATGACAAAAGATATATCGTCAATTTCTACGTCTTTATTTTATGAGGTATTTATAACCCCTGAGTCCTCGTGAACAGCCACTCAGTTACGAAAAGTCATATTCTTGTCCACCACTGATGTGATCTGTCTGCCAAAACATAGTATCTTTCTTTCCTCGGACTCCAGTATTAAGTGGAAATAATCACAACTGTACAGTCAATGATATGAGCACTTAATATACATTTGTAGTAAGTTTATATTCTTCCAACGTCTGGTCTTTATTTATAGTTTTGACGATGTTTAAGTAATTTAAAGGATAGATTAATTATAACACTTTCTTAGCCTATCGTCTCTTAGATTAGTACATCATACAGCGTGTCCGGGTACGCTGTGTGTTGTGACTGGCAGATCAAATGTAAACAACTCCATCTGATTCTGGACAGTGAGATAAAAATATACTTATTTGAAACACTATTCAGTAACTGCATTATACTACAAATCCCAGGAAAATTCCCGTATCTGAAGCAATAGTGGTTATTGTATTTCGTAAAGTTGCAGATGACGATGAATTGTGTTAAGGCTAAGTCAAGAGAGCGAGCGGCGAGTGATAAGTGGAGTTCCTCAAGACAATTCCTCGCACCAACGTTGTTTTAGATTTACATTTCATCCTGCGAATTTAGGAATTATTCTTCAAGAGTAAATCTTCAATTACCAAGTCTCATGTTTATTTACAAATTAATTTTCTTTGTATTTAACATAATTATTTTATGTAGTATATTTAGAGTATTATTATCACCAATTTTCTTTTGTCGGTCTAGTTTTATTATAGACTTATTACCATCTCTTTCTGAAGGTTTATATAACATACTGAAAGAAAAGCGGAAGTTGGTATTTTAAGGGGCAACACATACTCGGGTAGGTAGCATCACGTTCTTCTGCATTTTGCTCTAAAGTTGTTCATTTGGTTATTATAGTCAAGGTTCGTCTACTAGGCAAGCAGGCGTGCTTTTAGATTGATATGCACTCATGTGAGGTAAATGATTAGTTCATTTAAATCAGCAAGGTTCTCGTTTAAGTTAAGGCTCGTCCCTTTTATGTGAGTGGGCGTCATGTCCCTCTTCTTTTCTGTCAACATCGATTATTAGTTTTTGTATTCGTCAACATTTATTCATTTAGGTCAGAATTCGTGCTTCTCTGTCAGTGTTTGTTCGTTTAGGTCAATATTCTTTATTCTGGGTCAGTTTTTGTTGCATTTTTGTCAATGATCATTCTTAAGAGTCTTGTATATTTGTTTTATATCATTCTGTTAACTTGGTATGCCTCCGTTATCATCCGAATTTTAAGGGGTCATTATGTTTCGTTCTCTGGAGTCAACAGTAATTACTTCCAGTCATATAACTGCCAAAATAGGTCACTACCACTGTTTGTAGGTCAGTAATATCCCTGTAGGTCTATGTGTTCGAGTCCAACGCTCTGAAATAATAAAGAAAATATTAACTAAAAGAACTTAACAGCATATGTGACTCTGAGGCAACTAGAGCCATAAAGCCCATTGTCCTCTTGACTGCTGGGGACAATGAGCCTTACCGACGACTTTTTTTAATAGAATTCTCTGATCGTTTTACAATCATACGTTGGGGTTACGTAAGATTCTGACTCGCACCATAAAAATTACTCCGGCGAGAGCAATCACGTACGCCTGGCGTTCTCCATCACCCGTGTATAACCTGCCCAGTAAGGTTACATCAGGGGAACTAACTCGCCCGCCCTCTATCTATAACAACGCTCTTTTTATGGCGCGAAAACAAAAGCAGATCGACCAGAGAAGACGTTAAAAAAATGTGGCTCTTGGTAGAAGCTGTCCGAAGGAGGAGGAAGGAGGCGCTGACGGCGAGGATGTTACTCAAGAATATACTCACTGTCGAAGTTAAGGCTAATAGTGGCATTGCTCTCTCCAAGTTCGTTCTTGGCCGTAACCTTGTACTTCCCGGCGTCCTCCACCGTCACGTTGGTCAGTGCCATCGTCACGAAGTACGACTTCTCATCCTTCTCGATCATTACCTGCAAGGGGAAAGGTCTGGTTACTTGTGGCTGCGTCATCATCACCAACAACGACAACATTACCAACAACAGCAACAACAATAAACACTAACATCAACAGCAACATACAAATAAAAACAACAACGACTTGACCAACGAGACCAACAGGTTGAGGACGTCTAAGTATGAAGATTCGGGTCATCCTCCCTCTCTCTCCCTCTCTCCCTCTCTCTCTCTCCTCCTTTATCTCTTTCTCTCGTCTCTTTCTCTTACATCTCACACTTACAAAGTCTACTTAACTCTCCTGCACTAAACATCTACTCTACTAACTTTCCTCCTAAACTAACTCTACTTCACACCACGAACCAACAACCCTACTGACTTTCCGCGATACTTTACTGCACATTACTGACTCGACGTTATAGTTATGTAAAGGACTCTTAAGACTATATATATATATATTAGGACTCTTTTTAAGTATGTGGTATAAGACTCTTATATCAACACTGGACTGGACTGGACTGTACAGCAACAACAACAACAGATAAATAAACAATAAAACAACAAAACAAATAAAATAAACTACAAAACAAAAACCCAACAATGAAAAAAACAACACAACCACCACCACCACAACCACCACAACCACCACCGTAACCACTACCACCACCACCACCACCACAACCACCACCGCAACGAAAAAGACAATACCACACCACACCACCACCACCACCACCACCACCAATCCTTACCTTGCACCGTGAGGACTCTTGCACCTTAAGTCCATCACGGAACCAAGTAATAGCAGGTTTAGGATCAGACTGGATACGGCATTCAAACTTGATGTGTTTACCACCTTCCTCCTGCTTAATGACCGGCTTCTGAGCAAATGTCGGGGCAATTCCATCAATTTGTCTGGTGAGGGAGAGAGAGAAGTGACAGATAAGTAAATAAGGTCATTAAATATTTTTTTTAGGATGAATTGGTTTGAAATGGGGTGAAAATGGGTGGAATTGGTTTGAAATGGGGTGAAGATGGGTGGAATTGGTGTGAAATGGGGTGAAAATGGGTGGAATTGGTTTGAAATGGGGTGAAAATGGGTGGAATTGGTGTGAAATGGAGTGAAAATGGGTGAAATTGGTTTGAAATGGGGTGAAAATGGGTGGAATTGGTTTGAAATGGGGTGAAAATGGGTGGAATTGGTTTGAAATGGGGTGAAAATGGGTGGAATTGGTTTGAAATGGGGTGAAATAGGGTGAGATGTGATTAAAATTGATGAAATTGTGTTGAAATGGGGTGCAAACTGATTAAAAATAGGTAAAATGGTGGGAAATTAAGTAAAATGGAGTGAAATTGGTGTAACATAGAGTGAGATGCGATTAAAAATGGGTGAAATGGGTTTAAAATAGAGGTATAATGGGATAGTTATAAGGGTTAAATAGGGTAGTAATAGTGGTCAAATAGGGTGATGATAGACTGAAATAGGATGACGATGAGATGAAATAGGGTGATGATAGACTGAAATAGGATGACAATGAGATGAAATAGGGTGATTATAGTATAGGGTGATGCAAGGGCGAAAGAGGGTAAATAGGGTAAAATATGATGACGATGGAAATAGAATTGGGTGATGGTATTTAAATAGGACGATGATAAAATGAAAATAGGGTGATAATGGGGGTGACGATCATGTGAAAAATTGGCAATGGGGTGAAATTGGGACCAGAAGTAACCTGGGGATATACGAAAATCCACAATTCAAGAACTTCAGATTTAAAAAAAAAAATTGGACAAAATTAACAGCACAAATATGCATTCCCAAGTCTAACCCCTGGAGAGAGAGAGAGAGAGAGAGAGAGAGAGATTTTCTCATAATATTTTTAAAGTCTAACCAACACTTGATTTCTATTAGAGAAAGTAGAGGGTAAAAAAAGTTTGGTGTCTTTAGGAAGGACATTGATAAAGTGAAAGTTTAAAGACCTGTTTTAGAAAGTACCGTGTGGGAGTTGGTGTCAGTTCAAGAAAGTGGAGAGAAGAGAGAAAGTAGAGAAAGTCAAGGGTAAGTAGTGAAAGTTAAGAGAAAGTAGAGAAAGTCAAGGGTAAGTAGATGAAGGAAAGTAGAGAAGACAAGGTAAGTAAAAAATAAAGTTAAGGTGAAATAAAGAAAGTCAAGGGAAAGTAAAGAGAAAGTAGTTACAGAAGTAGAAAAAATCTCACTGAGACTCTAGTTTAATAATCGTGTGATCCTAGGACAAACAGGTGTGATCTTAGGACGAACAGGTGTGATCTTAGGACGAACAGGTGTGATCCTAGGTCAAACAGGTGTGATCTTAGGACGAACAGGTGTGATCTTAGGACGAACAGGTGTGATCCTAGGACAAACAGGTGTGATCTTAGGACGAACAGGTGTGATCTTAGGACGAACAGGTGTGATCCTAGGACAAACAGGTGTGATCTTAGGTCAAACAGGTGTGATCTTAGGTCAAACAGGTGTGATCTTAGGTCAAACAGGTGTGATCTTAGGTCAAACCCTATTCATTAACCCAAAATTCCGTTTACATTCAGAACTTCATGAAATATCACAGAAAAAATAACTGACGAGTAATAATTAAACCACAATGGAACAAAATATTAAACCACTATGGAACAAAATATTAAACCACAATGGAACAAAATATTAAACCACTATGGAACAAAATATTAAACCATTTTTACTATTAGGTTTAAGTCATAAATATTGAAAGATCGTTCTCTTTCCTCGTCTAACTGGTGGATATTCTAAACTAGGCATTGTTAGCGTCAATTACCGTAACTAATAACCAATTTCTTGTGTATTGTTAAATTGTTGTGATAGGTAAGTTAAGAGCTATTTCATTACAGTGCCAACTAACGTCTACTATCTGCAGGTTGGCACTGGCACTCTGTTACTTGATAGTGTAAACCAAGACGACCCTAGGTACACCCTCCCTGCCTGCACAAGATTGGCTACACCTTCCCGGAAATAGTGAGGAAATAGCTTTAATTTCTTTCTTTCTCTCTCTCTTTTCCTTCAATGTCAAGAGAATCACAGTCCGAATTCTCAAACAGACCGATGGTATTTAACTCTTAACTAGGGATAACGGAAAGGAAGCAGTTAAGTTACAGTCTCAGTGCAATTTCAACACCATTACTTAAATAGGTGGAAAGTTGACTGACAAAGATAATCCCACTCTAAAAGTTCCCAGTCAATTGAAGTTGTGGTCATTTACAAGTGGCTGACAGTCACTTGTACAGCCTCTAGTATCTTTGGTTTTCCCTCTGTATATATTTATGTAAACAATATCACCATGACAACGTTTATAAATAGTGTATCTATCAAAATACTTCGTTCGTTATTGTAATTTATGGGACGTGTTTATTTCTTAAGGAGGAGGTGTCAGGTGTAGTGTGGAGGAGAGTAATTCCTTCCTTCCTTCCTTCCTTCCTTTTCTCTCTCTCTCTCTCTCTCTCTCTCTCTCTCTCTCTCTCTCTGTGTTTGCTTTCTTGCCCATTGAGCCTATATAGTCGTGTACCTTATTATAGCTGAAAACAGTGAAAATAAACCTCCCAGGGGTCGACTTTCTAGGATCACTTTCTTTAAAACTTTCCCTCAACACTTGGGAAAATAATTCATTATTTTCTTCAACCTAAACAACGTGAAAAATTCTCCCCTGTAGTTAAGTAGTATCGAGTCTTTTGTTTTTGTTTTTTTAAGTTAAGGAATTAATTTGCTTCAACGTTGGTAATTCCGGACGAGCCAAGAGGTAATTGGATACCGCCCAGGTAAGAGTGTGGTAAGGCTCTGAATTCCGACGTGAGGACAATTGGCGTCGTCTCACTTTCCTCACTTCCCTTACCTCCCCATCCCTCCAAACACGTCCCTCCCACACCATGTCCCTCCCACACCATGTCCCTCCCACACCATGTCCCCCCCCCCATGTACCCCCTCACCTCCACCTCCTCCAGGGCCAGGTGTGTCCCCGGTGGGCCAGGTAAGAGAGAGAGAGAGAGAGAGAGAGAGAGAGAGAGAGAGAGAGAGAGTACCACAGACGCTCGAGTTACACTAGTGCCAGCCCCAGAGTGCCAAATATCGTGGCACTTACCGACACACCACTTTGTCACCACATTCTTACCATCACTACACAGTACCTTCTTATTATCACCACTGCCACTTCCACCACTAACACACACTACTTCCACCTGTACCGCCCACTGCCACCCGTCAACCATCAAGCCCGGGTAGACAGACAGACAGACAGACAGACAGACACAGACAGACAGACAGACAGACAGACAGACAGACATAGACAGACAGACAGACAGACAGACACAGACAGACAGACAGACAGACACTCATCGACTCACCGATCATCCCAACACTTCTAGGGTAACAATAAATCATGTCAACAGAGGCGTCATTCTCTTCCTTATAATATGGGAGAGTCTCACTTAAAGCCGGAAGAGGATTATCACTCTCTTGTCACCACTTAAAGGAAGATTGACCCACGTAAATCTCCCGAGGAAGTATATATAGGAGTCCCCCCTCCCAGTAAGCACCTGTTCCTCCATTTTCTTTTCCTTCTTCCACATTTTATCTGTTTTTCCTCCTTTATCTTATTTCTCTCTTCGCATTTCGCACTTTGATATATCCTACTTAGTGAGAGAGAGAGTGAGAGAGAGAGAGAGAGAGAGAGAGAGAGAGAGAGAGAGAGAGAGAGAGAGAGAGAGAGAGAGAGAGAGAGAGAGAGGAACAATTCTTTCAGTGAGTAAAGACGTCCATAGGGTGGGAGTGTCACACCTCCCACCTGACACCTGACACCTGACATTCATTAGGTGGACAGGATGATAACAACACAATTACTCACAACCACCACACCGAGTTATTAACACCACAACAATTATTCTCACCACTATCTTCACCCACTACCACGCCCACACTCACCAACACCACGCCCACACTCACCATCACCACCACCACCACCCCTACCACCACCACCACCCCTACCACCACCACCCCTACCACCATCCCCACCACCATCCCTACCACCTCCCTACCACCCTACCACTACCCTACCACCACCCCTACCACCACCATCCCTACCACCACCACCCACACCGTCAGTCTGCATATAGCTAATGTCCTACTGAGGTGATCTGAAACGCCCCAACATTAAACACACACATACAGATTGTGTTAAATTTAGTCATCGCTGAACTATGTGGAACTGGGAGTGTCAAGGTAGTGTGTGGGTGTGTGGAAGAGTGTGGGTGGGGTGTGGGTGGGGTGTGGGTAGTGTGTGGAAGAATGTGGGTGGGATGTGGGTAGTGTGTGGAAGAGTGTGGGTGGGATGTGGGTAGTGTGTGGAAGTGTAGGGGGTAGCTTGTAGGAGCGTTAGTAGTGCGTGGGTATTGTGGGAGTGTGTGGATGGTATATGGGAGAGTTGTGGGTAGTGTAGGTAGTGTGTGTGTGTGGGAATAAGAAAGAGTGTGTGGGTGTTGTGTGGAAATGTTGGTTGCGTGCGGGGGAGTGTGGGACGTGTGGAGGAGAGTGTGTGTGTGTGTGGGAGTGAGGAAGAATGTGTGCGTGTGTGTGTGTTTGTTAATTTTTCCCTGACACACACACACACACCCAATCATCACGCCCCCCCCCCACCCCCCCACATACCTCGCTATATATATCACACGACTAAGGGACGCGACTCTGCAACGAACGATTCATCATCAACAATATGTAAGGCAATAAATATTTTATACTTGTACTGTTTATCTTTTGCCGTGTCCAGGTTAATTACAGGTGTTTCATGTATGCTAAAGGTGTGCGGTGTTATTTTACTGTACTGATATTACATTCTGTACCGTTATTTGTTTTAGTGTGAGAGAGAGAGAGAGAGAGAGAGAGAGAGAGAGAGAGAGGACCCGGGTTTGATCCCCCGTGCAGGGTGAAACTATGGGCAAGGTTCTTTACGCCATTTGCCTCTGTCTACCCAGCAGTAATTGGGAACCTGGATGTTAATCGATTTGTGGATCGTGTTCTGGGGTAATGGTTAGCCAGTGCAGTTGGTAAGTTGTCCGGTCTTCTCGGACTATTCCTTGACACCTTGGCCATCCTCTATACACGGGGGGGGGAACTATTATTCTTTATTTGTTTACCTAAGTTTATGTATGTATGTATGTATGTATGTATGTATGTATGTATGTATGTATGTATGTATATATGACGACTTAACTACCATTAACTATAACACAAAATAATATTCATTCACTTAACAAAACCAGTTGACAAAAAAAAAAAAATTCACCTTAAATCATTCTTATTCAACTAAATACTCCCCAGATAGTTCACATTAACGAGCGTCTTCGGGAATTGGCCAATGATTACGTATGGTCTCAATAGAACACCTGTATGGTTCATGATGCATACTTTATATCTATCTACCTGCCGAGCCTCTTCATCCTTCCATCCATCCGTCCGTCAGTCCGTATTTGTCTGTCAATTTATCTGTCTGTCTATCCGCCTATCTATCTATCCCTCCTTCTATCAGCCTACCTATCTATCTATCAACTTGTCTATCTATCTATCTATCTATCTATCTATGCGCGAATACCATCCACCCGTCAGATCCGGAGAGGCGAGTTTATGGCTTAATTTAAATTCAGATATAAAGGCTGTGTGTGTGTGTGTGTGTGTGTGTGTGTGTGTGTGTGTGTGTGTGTGTGTGTAGTGAACCCTTTAGCCTCTCTTGTGGTGATTTTAACTAACAAGTAATTTCTTTTCATCTTCATCTATAAGGTAATATTTTCTGTGCCACCCACCTTCTGTGCTAACTACTCTGTGTCCCCTCTGTACCACCCACCCTTTGTGTCACCCTCTGTGCTACCCACTTTCCTTTCTGTGCCACCCACTGTACCACCCTCTGTAACACTCACAACCTGGGCCACCCTCTGTGCCACCCACTCCTTGTACCACCCTTAGTACCACCCACCCCGTGCCACCCACCCTTTCTACCACCCACCCCATGCCACCCCTTGTACCACTTTGAAGGGAAAATATCGCATCTTTATTACGCCTTTATAATCTTCTATAAAATTACTTCATTTTCTTAAGTATGACATAACTCATCTTTAAAGTACTGTAAAGTGTCTCAAGTACTTCAACTATACAATAAGAAACCTAAAACTCTGAGGTAGTGTCGTAACCCTGAAAATACAATACGTTTACATCAATATATTACGATACCCTAATCCTTCACGTACGATACCTTAATCTATATACGATATCTTAATCTTTTTTGAGACGATATTTCAACTCTGAAGTCTGACAGTTAAGCCTGTAAGGTACGATGCTGTGAACCCTTTATGTACGACTTTCTCACACGTTGAGTATGACGAGTACACCTCTCCCGAGTACGAAATCACGACCCCTTGAGGACATTCACCCGCGTCTACCATCGTACTTGAGCATTGTCAGTCTTACCCTTCGTCTGAGGTGGTCGAGGAGTCGTCGTAGGCTGAGTACCTTCCCTCCTTCCTCCTGATAGAACTCCGCAACTCAGTCGATTCATCGTCGTCGAATAAGCGATCATATTCCTTAGCAGATCTGTCGAGTTTGGAATAAGCGCTATTCTGCTGCTTCGAGCTGTCGAATCTGGACGAACTGATGTCGTCCTTTATGTCATAAGAACTGTCGTGCTTGTAGGACGAGGTACTGCCCCTTTTACCATAAGAACTTTCAAATTTTGATGCTGAACTGTCTTGATTTCCACGAGAACTGTCGAACACAGAGGAGAAACTGTCTCTTTTCGCGCGAGATGTGTCATACTTTGAAAAAGCACTGTCTTGCTTCCCGTACGAGCTATCGAACTTAGATGAAACACTGTCCCGTCTTTCATAAGAACTATCAAACTTGGAAGAGGAGCTGTCCGCCTTCCCATAAGAACTGTCAAACTTAGAGGACGAGCTCCTCCTGTCGGACAGAAGGCTATCGTGTTGTGAGAGTGAACTAACTGACAGTTTCGCGTCTTTTTTATACGTCGAACTTTCCAAACTCGATGAAGTTTTCCTCGAGCTTCGAGATAAACCATCAGTGTCGCCAGCTCGGGTGTGCGACCACTGCTTCGAACTTGTCCTCTCCCGTGAAGACATCTTGTCGTAAGGTTCGTATCGAGGTCGAGGGTTGACGGAGAGAGAGTCGGTAAGGGGTGGTGCCCCTCAGCGGATTGAGGTTTGACTGAGGAAGAGGTGCGGCCTGAGGTTCCAGAGTGGCCAGTGGAGGGGGAGGGGGAGGGGGAGGAAGACGAGTGATGCAACGCATATGGTCTACCTGTGAGTAACTTGCTAGGTGTGATCATATGTATACACAGGAGGCCTCGCTCATGCCAAGATCAGCAGCGGCTGCGATAAACCGCCTATAAATACCACAATTATAACACCATCCGCTCCTCCTCGCCACCCCAGCAGGAGGCGGGAGGCGGGCGAGACGACAGCTGAGTGTCTGTCATCACTGAGAACCTGTCACACACATACACACACAGAGGCTATCATCCATTATCACTTTTTTCTCCCGCCTCTGAGAGCCCCGTCTAAGGTTCTCCTTGATCAATGAGCAACACGACGGCAGATGGCAAGTCAATAGCTCAGTAACATTCTATAATCTTCAGCTGATGAATCGATGAGTTACAGGTGTCTATAGTTACGCAATGGCTCGAGGCTATAATTGGCGCACATCAAGGTCAGGCTACAGGGAGCGCCCCCAAGTAGTAAAAGACAGCACACCTCCCCCCCTCTCCCCCCCATCACACGCGCTGCTTGAAAATCATAATTACCACCCCCAGCAGGTGACGAGGAGAGCCAGAGACACCAAGCGGCCTTTTTAATGCTTCCTGTGAAATAGTTCCAACAATAGTCAGTGGGATTGGGCGCCGGCCGACGTCAATAGCGAGGAGGAGGAGGAACGGAGATGTGACCCACCGAGGGGAAGTTATCTTTAGTTTTGGCACATAGTTATGAAGGAAGACCTGCCCTCCCTCACTCACCTCCCTGGCCACGCTGACTCATCTACACCCACCATCACCACCTGCTGCCACCACTATCATCAATATCACAACCATTACTACAACCATCACCATCACCATCACCTACAAATCATACTTGCCACTTAATTTATGATTTGATGGTGACGGTGATGATGTAGGTGATGTTGATGGTGCTGGCAATGGTGATGATTATTATGATGATGGTGGTGGTGATGACGATACTACCACTACTGCTATTACTAGGCTACTACTACTACCAAAACTACTACCATCAGAACTATTACTATCACTCCTTCTAATAGTACTGACAACATCAACAACAACTCTGTATAATAAAAACACTACATAAACTAAACTACCGAAAACAACAACAAAAATTATAAAACTTCTAATACTTTTGAATAAACTTTTAGATAATTTTTAACCTTTAATATAAACCTTTATCTCAATAACTACAGGCTAAGTCAGGTCCTGTCTAGTCCCTGTGTAATAATAGGTAGAGGCCAGGTGAGGTAAACAGACAGACAGACAGGTGTTGGAGTAGGAGCCTCACTTGACTTGACCTGACCTCACTTCACCTTGCCTCACCTCCTCTGCTCACATCACCTCCTCACTTCACTTTTACTCATCACTTCACCTCTCCTCACCTCTCACTGGTATTTTTCTTGGAGGTGATCCCACGACTCCTGCGTCTCTCTCTCTCTCTCTCTCTCTCTCTCTCTCTCTCTCTCTCTCTCTCTCTCTCTCGATAATCTGAAGACTTACGACACAATCCAAACCATCAAAACAGAGGAGGGTCGTGTGGGAGGGTCGTGTGGGAGGGTCGTGTGGGAGGGTCGTGTGGGAGGGTCGTGTGGGAGGGTCGCATCAAATGGAAAATAATTAACAACACTGGACTATTGGTCAACCACGTGCCTCCCTGACTGAACTCACCCCTCGAGATTTACCTCCCTCCCTCCCTTCCTCCCTCCCTCCCTCACCTACCTCCAGTACCTTCTACCTTCCCCAATTCCCTTTCTCCCTCTCCTCCCTGCCTCCGTCACCTTCTACCTCTCTCCCTCAACTCTCTTTCCCCACCTACTTTTCTCCTCATCTTTCTACCTCCCTTATCTTTCTCCCTCCCTTACCTTTCTCCCTCACCTTCTACCTTCCTCCTTCACCCTAAGCCTACCCTCTGCCCTCCTCCCTCTGATGAACCCGATTTAGCACCGTGACGGCCGTGCATGCCAAGATCCCTCCCTCCTCCTCTTCTTCCCCCCTCCCTCCCTCACCTCCTCCCTCACTAGTGCCGCCTTTACCTCCTCCCTCCGGCCAGGTGACACTTTACTGCCACAAGTTCTTAAACCGACACACAATGGTTGTACTCCCCCTTACATATTGTCTCTCTCTCTCTCTCTCTCATGGACAAGTTTCACATCAACTGGGCTCCTCCTGCCTAATTCTCAAGTGAATCATAGTCAAGGTAAACAAACTACAGGTTAACTAGAACCTCTTAATTCCTCTTACTATCCCTTTCTTCCTCTTCGAGTTTTTTGTTTCTCTCTTCCTTTATTCCTCTCTGTATTTTTTTTTTATAATCTCTTTTTGTTTTTATCCGTCGGGGTTCTTTAGCGTTTATCCTTTGTCTCTTGTATGACCGAGTGTTTCTTCGGTTCCTTACGACACTTGTATAGTACATCCATACCCGCCACCGTCGCCATTCTGGGATGAAAAACGGCAGCCAGCACAGGTGAGTGTGTCTGCTGTGGGTGAATCCGGGTACACACATACACACGCCTAGTCTTATACAAGTTTTCCAAGAAGAACGTCGGTACTATAGACATTTTGCTACTTTTGGCGTCCCATATCTTTTACCCTAGCCACTAAGTTCCCCGTGTCGCTTCAGGATTTCAGAATTATGCTGGTTAGATAGTGAAAAATTATCGACCTGAGTGTCTATCTCTGAAGAGGAACTTGGGTATTAGCGGGTGTGGGCAGTGAGCCAACAAGGTCTCTGGCGATGTTGACACGAGGGGCGCCCACCTTTGTAATCAGGTAAGTACACGGGAACTTCCTGGTGGGGGAGAGAACTTAATGTCCTCGTCGCCCCTTCTGACACTGCCACGACTACACCGTCAGGGAGTTGGCTTTAAGAGACTCTGATGAATCTTATAAAAAAATCTTTTGTGGATTTCTGTTGTCCTTTTTATGAGGTCCTATGGAAGTTTTATATACATAGGACTTAAAAAAAGATCCCAAAATAGGCCTCTGGTAGTCTTTGTACGATCCTTTAACCTGTCGTAGGATGCGTTAATTAGAAGACTGTACTCTGTCACCTGGCGGGTTTTCCTCCACATTAATTGGTGACGAAAAACAAACAAAATATACACGAAGATATCATACAATATAACGGTGTCCACAAAAATATACGATATACCAAATACAAGATCTAATGCAAGAATCTACAAAACTGTTCTTGCAATTATTAATGCATCTTCAACCTCCAAAATACAGACTTAAAGATTTATAAGTATTTGTAGAGGCGGAAATTCCTGAGGCAAGACGCAGCGATGATAAAATATGAAGAGTAAATTAAAGAAGGAAAAAATATGGCGGATGGTGTCTACATTCTTGAGGTTTTCCAAACACTAACACAAATACATAAAACATTCATTTGTTTACATAATATTTCGCCTCAAGAAACATATGGGGATGAACCATAAGGGAAACCCACATAAAGAGACTTATAACTCTATAACCATCGACACACAAACACTAATTATAGATGAATAACATTAAGTGGAACAAAATATTATTATTACATCAAAACGTAAGTGATTCAGCTTGTTTGGCAGTTTAGGGAAGCACAGTGAATGCATCAGTTATAGAGAGAAAATATTAAACAACACAAAATAAACTTACTTTTTGTCTGCAGGTTGTTCGTTCGCTGCAAGAGAGAGGAAGAGAAAGAAGTAAAGCAAAACAGCCCATGAAGATTAGGCGAGAGGTAAGTAGTGAGGGAAGAGGCAGAGTTGGCGACGAGCTGCGACATTTTCACTTAGTAACTCGATTCTGATAAAGTTTCCCCTTAAAACAAACACTTTATTTCAGTTAGCAATTATACCCAAGTAACAGCAGTGATTATGACTGTGTGTTTCTTTGTTTAGGTTTTTAACTGATTTATAAAGTTCCATTTGAAGATGATGCTCCGTCCCCTCCTTCCCTCCCTCCATCCCTCCCTGAGCTGCGACAGAACGGGTCCTCCGCCAACTCTACCTCTCCCAGCGGCACGATGTCTGGGCGTCTCAGTTGACAACACCGACATAGAACAACCAGCCAGTCATCTTAGCTATATTAGACTACCCGGGTCTGGCTCACTCCAGCCCTCACTCCAGCCTTACCTTTCTGGCGGCTCATCAATAGCTGTAAGGAAAACGGTTTACAATAATTAGTTGCTTCCAAAGAGACTTGGTTGATGGTTGTGTGATGCAGACGCCCACCAAGAGCCAAGAAGATGACAACATTAACTCCTTCTATCTCTGGCGAGTCTTTGGGATATTTTCCTTCAGTTCTGCCACAGGAACCAAGAAGTCGAGGTCTTTTAACACTCCGAGGACGTGACGAGCAGAACCAGAGTCGATTGTTGCCATCTTCAAGTCACTCTTAAAGGGCATCAGCAGTAAAGTGTGTGTGTGTGTGTGTGTGTGTGTGTGTGTGTGCGAGAGTGGTGTGTGGGAGCGTGATGTCAAGATCAGAATATCTTAGACAACGTTAAACCACTTAACACTTTGACATCCATCATCTCGACTCAAGGTTAGGTGATTCTCTTCTGGTCGGCCATTAGTAAATATTTACGAGTGAGTGAACTATTAATAACTGCCAGGTGCTGACTGAGACAACACCGGAGATGTGGAGATGACAAGTAAATACTTCTGGGGGGGACGGGGGGACTTATGTCTGGAGGAGGGGGAGGAGGGAGGGGGCAAAAGTTGGTCTTGCTCCATGGAATATTTTGGTCCACGAGCAAGATACAAAAATAAAAATAAAGGAATTAATAAAAAAATACAAAAAATGGATTTATTCAAGGTTTTTTTTCAGGAGGAATAAAGTAGTTTATTCACAAACATGTGTTTTTTTTTCGTTTTACTTTTTTTTCTGTCGAAGGCAAAAATGTGAGTTTATTTCACTGGAATATTTTCATTAGTGGGACTAAAATAGATTCATCCCACAGCAAAAAATAAATAAAACATCATATCAAAGGTACAAGAAAATAGATTTATTCGAAAGGGGGGGAGTGAAAAATATTTGATCAGACTGAACCCAAAAAAAAACCGACTTTCATTTCTGATGCTAAGTGGTTTAATGTTATTGTGGGGGTTTAGGTGATGGTTGATAGGTTTATGAGTTAACTAAACCAAGTGTATGTGTGACGAAGGAGAGGTAACACACCTAACACTAAAACACTGATAACAAATGACACTTTAACTGGATGAGTCTTCCGCTCTATAGGTGATTAATTTGACACTTTTAACATGATTAGATATTAAACACTGATCTAGATTCAAGTTATTTAATGCTTAATTATATTCTATACTGATTAACTACACAAAGAGAGTCAAGTTTAAAACTCTTGTAATTACAGAAACAAAAATGGACAAGGAATGTTTTTGTTTGTTTTGACTACTTAAAGACTGAAGGTAATTACTCTCTGGGTGACATCTAGAAAACTTATGAGGTTCAGGTAGTTGCTACTTAAACTGAGTGGTAGTTTTTGGTGAGTAGTGTGAGTGGTCATACAATGAGGTTATACTCGAGTTGTTATTTCAGTGTTGCAAAGTGGTTATGCCAAAGTGTTGTATAGTTCACATGGTTATCCAGGACTGGTTAACTAAGACCCCGGTAAACATTTTAAACCAGGACACCTTTTACTGGACTTAGGATTATCCGGAATTCACTTCATCAGAGTCTACTTTACTTAAGAAACGGATAACTAGAACTCATGTTATACGGAGTCGAGATAACCAGAATTTCAGTTATCGTAGATCCGACGACGCCCATGGCATAATATTGGTCAACCTGGTCCTGGTAAACACATGTGAACACTGGCACCTGTAGAATATTGTAGGAGAAGGGCGAGGAGAAGGAAGAGGAGGAGGAGGAAGAAAGAGGAGAAGGAGAAGGAAGAGGCAGAAGAGGAAGAGGAAGAGGAGGAGGAGGAGGAGGTGGAGGTGTAGGAGGGTAAGAATAATGAGGTGGTGGAGAAAGGGAGGAGAAGGAATGGGGGAGAAGGAGGAGGAGGAGGAGGAGGAGGGGGTGTGAAAACAAGACTGGTAAACACGGTGGTGTGTAGGAGGAACAACAGAGTACAGGAACAGCAAAACTGGCAAAGGGAGACAGCAGAAAATGATAGTGGTAGTGACGGTGATTTGGCCTTAAGCTGAGTGTCGCTCCAGCTGGCATTCTGGTGGCACCTTCAGGCCATTTCGGGTGACTAGCACTGGAGCCAGACCCGTGCCATTAATGCCAAAATATGACTTGGAATCCATCATTGGCTTAAGAGTTTTTGACGGATCACATAAAAAGACCTCGAGGGAAATAGAATGAGGCCACCAGGTGTGTGCTGGAGTGACAGTAACTTGTGTTAGTGGCAGACGCTGGGAGGGAATACTTGAAGATTAACACACTCCAATATTATACCTGAAGATAAATCACCCTAACGCTACCTGGGGAGGAGTTAAGTTAGGGTGATTAATTTTCAGGTGAAGTTAGCTGAGGTGTCTAATCTTCAGGTGATCTGCTAGGACGTGGGTTGCCGATTGTGTTGTTATGTTCGGGGTTATCTGGAAAATCTTAGAAAGAATCGATTTAGTCTTTTTATAGTTATTCTGAGCAAGTTATTTACTTAAAGCTGTCATTATTGTGTTAAAATTATTACAATTCTTTTATATTCAAAGATTTTTTTGGTCTGGATTAATGTGTATTAGAAAATAGATAAATAAATCATGTTATGGAAACAAAAATTAAATAAAATAGCGTTAATTAAAAGATTTTCCAGGGGACCGTCCTTGGAGTGTGCTCCATGTCTGTCAGAAAGTCTGTCTTGTTTACAGGCGGTGCAGGACAAGACCCACCTCCCTTCAGACGCCCTACAGGAGGTGTGGGGGCCGGGGGGTGGGTGTGGTGGTCATGTCCGGTTATAGTGGAGACTGTGAAGCGTCTTTTGGAAGCCCATAGAAGATATTATTTTGACTGAGTATAAGAAAGACGTCCCATTGTTCCTCTTTCTTATCTTCAGGTCTTGTGTTACAGCCACAAGATTAAAATAAAACAAAAAACTTAATAAAATTGCAAATAAAATCCTTAAAGAGATCTTAAAAATAAAACTTAAATTTAAAGAAAATAAGAGTTAGGCGAGCCCACAGTCAGAAAGAACGTCTCTGGGGGCGTCACCTTAACGAAGAAAAATAAGGCATTACTGTGGGTCTGGAGTCACGAATGTCTGGTCACACAAACATACGGGACACAACCTGCATTCCCAATTATAATTTAGACATAATGAGAGATAAGAATTAACATACAAATTATCTCTCCATCTGAATTAAATGAACAAAGGTAGAAGGAATGAGGTTCTCCCCAAAATTCCATGCATATCTGGATACTCTTACCGTAGTTACGCCTCAAATAAAAGAAAATGGATTTAATATCACCAAAGAAAACGGGTAGGCTATTGTGAGGTGAAGGGGAGACTGCTGAGCTATTAAATGATGAAAGGGATTATATATGAGGACTTATTCTGTGTCACTTGGCTGCTCTCGACCCATCATCAGCCTCACCCATCGATAACCGCTGCCGCCACCTGCCTTCAAGCGTTCTATCTCTGTCATCCAACCAAGCAAAGCAACCGAGGCCATCATATTTTTTTTTTTTAAGAGTAATTAATGACTTGCTATCGACTCTCATCCAGTTAGTTATTTAAAGAAAATGCCTGACGTTTTGATTGAATTGAAATACACATGAGCTTAATGCTGTAAGATTTTTTTGGTGTGTGTGTGTGAAAATACTCGAATATAAAGTTACACAATTGATAAGAAGAAACGATGACTGATATGCTTTCAGATAAAAATTATATTGTCATTTTGTTATAATTCTTAATGAAACCGAACGTCAAGAGAACTAAGAATATATTGAAAGTGAAGGGTACCTGATCCCCCCCCCAACCCACCCCGCCCCCTTCACACACTTGGCAAACATTCAGGTTTTCCCAAAATAATGAATTAATCGGACTCATCGGGCGTCGAGGTTCTTGGCTCGAGTCTTTATCAGGAAAACAACTTTTACAGGACGACAAGTTAGCGAAGCTCAGGTAACACAGCAAATGTTTATCTAATTCGTAACAAACAACGCCTTAGGTAGTTCGTGTAATACCTGTAGTTTATTTTTGTGATCGACGTGATTTAAGAGAACTAAAATTATAAACACAAACTTATTTCATCTCGGATTTTGAATTTTATGAAGAAAAATATCGAAAAAGAGTAAATGAAATACCTGGATGATGCTCGATCTTACTCTGTTAACATATGTCAGTAAGTCGGAGATATCGAACGAGGCGTCAACGTAGAATTATTTTTTGACAGTGAGTAAAATTCGTTTGTCAGTGAGTCACAGGAACTAAGTCACGTATAGAGATGTTGGCTATCGATAAAATGGTGATTTACTTGATTAACTTCAGAACTTGGGTCGAATAAAGTTATAATAGAAAGCCATGAAAGATAGTTGAAGCTTTTTTTAAACACATCCAGAGCCCCTGACACGTTTAAAGAGAGCCCGCGCATCGAGAATGACCATCTTGTCTATACACTCGAGTGATCCAGATACAATGGCTCGTCCACCGTCACTTGAGAGCAACATGCAAGGACCAAAGGACGAATATTTGTCCCCTGAAGACAAGTTGTTGGTTCTGGAAGACCAATATTTGTCGTCTTGAAACAAAGTTAACCAGAGGACAAGGAAGACATCCCTCGTGCTTGGGGTTAGCGAGGGAAGGTGAGGCAGAGAGGGGGGAGGGAAGGTGACTCTGTGCATATTGCATCTCAAGGCGGAAGAGACATGGTGACTCCACACACACACGCACACACAGGTAGTACATGTTGTTATGGTTGCCCAGCACACACCTCTCCTGGCACTGTTTAGCTTGCCTTAGGTTGGCACTGTTAGGCTATTAGCTTAATGTATTCTGACAGTGAAAAGTTTAGTTTCGTTATCCGTAGCTGTTGTTATCCCCACACTGCTCAGCGCGTCGTATGCTGCCACTGGTGATGTTATGGTATTGTTAAGTTTTGTTTTCCCATTGACGTTTTGGGGGCTAGATTATTATTATTATTATTATATTATTATTATTATTATTATTATTATTATTATTATTATTATTATTATTATTATTATTATTTTGTAGCAGTTGGTTCATTTTGAGTTATCTTTTGCTTTTCTTCAACACTTGTGATCTTTAGGTTCATTAGAGACACAAAGGCTGTCACTTCCATCACGGACTAAGGCGTGTTATCTTAGTGTCACTTCTATTGACATCTTAACACAGGAGAAGGGGTTGTTATCACCAGCTTTGATAACTCAGCAATTGTTTGTGCTACAGTTTTGTTAGCTTTGATAAGAACAGATCTGTTATCATTACTTTATCAGATTCGCTAAAGTCGTCATCTTTAGGCTGTGAATTGAAGGTGGATTTATCATCAGGATATTAGCCAAGGTTTTGATTTTTTCTCGTAAGTTCTGGCATTTTTTTAATACTCAAAGTTCTCTTATGGGAAAGTAAAGTAATTAATAGTTTGATGCCAGGCGTTACGCTTCCATCTAAGGGTTATCAAGATCAAAGGGAATGTATGAACGACTTTTTGTGTTTAAGTTAATGAAAGAATGAAACAAAATAAATGAATTTGTCCTAAGAGAATATTTATCACTTTTTTTTATAAACGCTCCAAAAAATTGTGTTGAAAGAAAATTTGAAAAATAAATACGTTTGAGTTGATATTAAGTCAAAATAAAACTGAATTGGGGTAAAATTAGTTTATATTTGTATTATAGGCCACGAGGGTTACAGCACTCGCTCTTATCAAAATATCAAGAGAGGAACAAGTCTCTGGCCATCTAGTGGTTGGTTCAGGCCCTAAATTACCAGGTGTGTGTGTGGTGTGGCCAGGCCGGGGTTCTATACACACAACATGCACCCCATCATCTTACTTAACTAGGGTTCAGCATCAGCAAGAAGGTGAATAGTGTCTCATGCAAGATTTTTTTTTTTTACCCTACATTACCCCAGTTAGAATCTATCTTGACAAGGGTTCAATTCTCTCTTGTCTAAACTAGTCTAGGATCCTTAATGCAGTGTTGAACTTTTAAGTGAGCATTGCTGGAGTATTTTCGCCCATTTAACTCTAGCTGTTATTGTCTTATCTGTTGTTACTATGGCTCCCGTTTATCTAAGACCCAGCACTTTATTTGCTATCATTATCAAGGAGGTAAAGAGACCCAGAAAGGCTACTCATCCAACTTAATCTCAGCTGCCTCTCGTTCTCTCAGCTAGACTTGGCTAACCTATTGTGCAGTTTTAATACATTTTGATAATTTTTAAAAAGTTCAAGTCTCCAAATTTATTCATATTTCTATAGTCTTTCCACTGACGCCTACGACTTCTGCCACTGTGGCTTAAGCCCCTTCCTGATGCCAGAGAAAGTCACCTATCAGCAGCAAGTGTCCCTTAGGTGTTTAAGTTTTGCTCCGAGTTAAGATTTTGGTGACATGTAACACTGACTTGGCTTCCTGACGTACTGTACTTTTAAGAATTCCATCTGTTATGTTATCTATCTCTCTCAGACAGAAACGCCTGTGGAATAAATGAATGACTCATGCCTAAGCAATCTATGTCTGATTATCCTGGCTCCTGATGCCTGATGTACCTAATCCTCCCCCCTCCCCCCCTCCCGGTGGCTCCCCCCACCCTCCACCCACCAGGCTGGGGTGTAGTCCACCAGCGGACAACAAATACTTACGACTGAAGTTAAGGTTGATGGAAGCCGACACCTCGCCGTACTTGTTCTTGGCCTTGACCTTGTAGAGCCCGGCATCCTCCTCCTCGACGTCGTCAAGGATGAGCTGGACGTCGTGGATGTTACGCCCACTTCCAGGCTTGATGGTGATCTTGATCCTGGAGCTCTCCTTCACCAGGATGTCCCCACGGAACCACTCGATGGAGGGCTGTGGGGATGCCGAGAGCTGGCAGTCGAAGATAAGTTTGTTGCCATCATCCTCCTGGCGGAGTTTAGGCTTCTTTGTAAAGCTCGGGGCAAAGTTTTCGCCCATTGCCCCCAAGTTTCGGGGCTGACACTCTCCAACTAAACGTTAAGGTCGATAATGCATCAAGGGATCTGTGGAGGGAAGGATCTAACGTCAGTCATATTGTTAGGCCATTCTAGCATGGAATACAATTGTTTACACGTCTGAGCTGTGGAGAAAGTCATCCACATAAACTGTATGTTTTTGGAGGCAAAATGTGTGTTTTAGAGTGAAAATGTTGGCTTTATTTGACTGGTGGTTTCATAGTGACTGGTGCAGAACATGAAAAAAAAGTTGGAAATGCAAAGAAGCAACAGTGACGGCTGTAAAATGTGTTGAAGTGTGTTTGTCGTATAATAGTATTTGATAAACACCACAAGTCCTCAGCTGACACACACCCTCACTCACTACCACCTGAACTAACACACTCTCCTTCCTGGCTCCTGCCGCCCGTGACACACACCACCACACCTGAACCAACACTGCTGCTACTTCTTCCGGCATCTCACACTCGACGTACTACACAACAGGGCAACATCTATATAAGGTCACTGTGCTCTCTTAGTCCCATATAATAATCATTTTACGAAAAATATCAATTACATGAACCAGGTTTTAAAAAGTCTCAGTCACCGGTGCCTCTAGCGACCACCATACACTAAAAAACATAAAGAAAAACAGAAAAACACAGAAAGAATGATACCAATAGAATAAACATGAACAATATTTCCATAATTCACAGAAAATTCGACGAGATAAGGGTAAATAACATATTTTCCCACTTTCTATATAATGGGTCACAAATGTACGTTTTCTTCTATCCTATTTTATGGGTAGCTAATGCATTTTACCCCTCTTCAATGTCTTCCACAACATAAGGATGGTAATTCAAGAGGTAGCAATGATAAATAAATATATGAATATAAGAGAGAATAACTAAAAAACACTGACGAAATTAGGTGTGTGATGAATACAGAGAGAGAGAGAGAGAGAGGGAGAGCTAATGTAC
Source organism: Homarus americanus (assembly GCF_018991925.1). NCBI lineage: Eukaryota > Metazoa > Arthropoda > Malacostraca > Decapoda > Nephropidae > Homarus > Homarus americanus. Next base: position 3,708,373 of record NW_024714177.1, on the reverse strand, counting down.
AGAGATAAATGGGAAGATGGATACAGAGAGAAAGGAGGAGAGAGAGAGAAAGGAAGATAGAGAGAGATTGAAAGGGAGAGAGAGAGAAAGAAAGAAAGAAAGAAAGAGAGAAAGAAAGAAAGAGAGAAAGAAAGAAAGAAAGAAAGAAAGAAAGAAAGAAAGAAAGAAAGAGAGAGAGAGAGAGAGAGAGAGAGAGAGAGAGCCACGTCACAGGGTAAGGAGCCAAGACATGAGCCAGCCAAGAGCACACAGTGGTACAGGGCAGTAAAGATTCGAGCCCTGAAAATAGACGCTTCCTGGGACCTATTTCTCTCTCTCTCTCTCTCTCTCCCTCGGGGCTTGTCTCCTTCCCACGCCCTCTATCTCACCACACGCCCTCTCCTCCCATCCCTCCCACACGCCCTCTATCCTCCCACACGCCCTCTATCCTCCCACACGCCCTCTATCCTCCCACACGCCCTCTATCCTCCCACACGTCCTCTATCCTCCCACACGCCCTCTATCCTCCCACACGCCCTCTATCCTTCCCCCACGCCCTCTATCCTCTCGCAAGCCCTCTATCCTTCTCACGCCCTATAGTACAAGTCATATTTATTTCCGATATTAAACAACACCAGAACAAACCTAACCTAACCTAACCTAACCTAACCTAACCTAACCTAATCTAACCTAATCTAACTATAGACACATAAGAGACCTCCAAACTGGTGTGCCCTTAAACCACAATGGCATCAGAATCACACCGAGACTCTACCTTAATCAATTATTGGCTCAGTATCGTTTATTGAGAAAGAGAATTAATGAGTACCTGCCCACGAGAACCTTAATTTTCACAGGTGGAACACGGTAACTCTACAAGGTGAAGGAAGAAGGTATTTGTATAGCCTCAGCAGGGGAATAATTTTAAGCTTCGTAAAAACACACACGACACTGGAACCATTTAGTATGTCGTAGAGGTAATTCACAGTTATTGAGAGTAACTGTATCTACGTAGAGAGGTTTAAACTGTATAACTAAGTGGGTAGGTTAGGGTCTTGTTGTGTAAGTGTGTTTGTTAGGCAAGAAAATCGTAAGGAAAACATTATCATAACATAACATAGTAAAAACGACAACTATGTATAATACTACGACAGCAAACATTCATCACAACCTATACTACCAAGTCGTCACTGTCGGCGCTAGAGGACAAAGCCAATATTTGAAGGATAAATTGGTTCACTTTTTCTAGACTTTACTTAATCTTTTAAAGAACTCGTGAATAAAGCTTCTTGCTAACATTAACACAATACAGAACAAATAAACAGAGTAAGATTGGACAAAAATGTAACGTTATCATACATCACTAACACCACAATCCAAACATCAATACTTAAAGATAAGAAATTTATTTTACACGATAACCGCAAACAATTCAACGAAAATCTTAAAGGAATTTGAATACAAGTTTAAATATTCACGGTGAAGAAAAGGGCTTTGTGGGGACTCTCTCACTGCACACACACACAGACGACCCCCGAGTCATCAATCACAATACAAATAACGAGAAATTCTGCGATAGTCAAAATAGGTAAAGGTTACTTACGAGTTGCAGCCGTCATGGTATTCCAATTACGTACTCATGGGAAAATTATTAGGGAATACGGTAGAGCTCTAAACGCCATGGTAGGTCTAAAGCACGGCATGGTAGGTCTAAATCACGCCATGGTAGGTCTAAATTACACCATGGTAGGTCTAAATCACGCCATGGTAGGTCTAAATCACGCCATGGTAGGTTTAAATCACGCCATGGTAGGTCTAAATCACACCATGGTAGGTCTAGATCACGCCATGGTAGGTCTAAAGCACGGCATGGTAGGTTTAAATCACACCATGGTAGGTCTAGATCACGCCATGGTAGGTCTAAATCACGCCATGGTAGGTCTAAATCACACCATGGTAGGTCTAGATCACACCATGGTAGGTCTAAAGCACGGCATGGTAGGTTTAAATCACGCCATGGTAGGTTTAAATCACACCATGGTAGGTCTAGATCACACCATGGGAGGTCTAGATCACACCATGGTAGGTCTAAAGCACGGCATGGTAGGTCTAAATCACACCATGGTAGGTCTAAAGCACGGCATGGTAGGTCTAGATCACACCATGGGAGGTCTAAATGACACTTTATGATACAAAAAAAAATTGACGTGTCTGACATTCCAGCGACATCGTAAAATTAGGTCAAGGTCAACCGAGTGACAAAAGGTCGTGTCTTGGTAGCTGTAGGTCTTAAGAGGATCTGTGACCAGTAGGAAACACCTCGATGTACACACTACACTCTCCCGAAGCCAAACTTGCCCTACAGATAGACTTCCCTTGATAAGACGAATGTATTGTATCTCTGGTGACTGGATGTGTACGTCGATAGGACATAAAATCTCAAGGGACAATATCATCGACCCTACAGAGGAAACTACTGTACAACGGGTCTATTGGTTCATACTAGGTAGCTCTGTTTACACCTATCCTCTATCGCTCATATATCTATCCATCATATTTTTTGAAGCATTAATGAAGTTTTTAAGTTACTGAATCTTTTGGAATATTGAGTTTAATATTAATTTTCTCACAATTTTTACCTGAAACAGAGCACCACCAATACCTGGGGAAGAATGTGCCGCCAGTAAAGTGAACACGATTATTATGTACACAAAGGAAGTAAACCTGAGTTATTGGAGACAAGTATGTACAGAGAAACCACGTCACTACCAGGCCTCAGAAACTTTACACAGGAACATCACTTTTAAAATATTTTGGTTATCACATTATTACTAGAAACTTTGGTCTTGAGAACCTAAGTGTACCAGAAACTATAGCAAGGGAATCACACAAAGTTGCTCCAATAGTTAAGCAAGATACATTAATTGTCACAAGTGTTTCATGATCAAGCAGCTATAAGAACCAACACATCGTGGCTCCCAGCTGGTGAATAATGACGATAGAAAATGAGTGCTCTAGTCTTTATCGCCTCACCTGTCCGCCATCTTTCATCCTACAACCCCCACCATCTACGTCTCAACAAGGATTAAAGTAGTTTTTCTTGATTGTATGAACCATTTCGACAATATCTCAAGACGAATGATTATCAAGTAAAGTTTCAAGAGGTGGGTTGCGGCGGTAACTTGTGTTCGAAAAGGAAACTGTTTGACAGGATGTATAAACTCGCGGGCCAATGATAATGCTCTCCCCTAAACGTCGTCATACAAATGGAAGTTTCTGACTGGTTAATCTTACAGAGGATTTGTAATGTAAACAAAACCATTCCAAAGTACACATTATTTACCGAGTTGTTTATATATTTACAGAAGCGATATCAAAACACAGAGAATATATATATATATATATATATATATATATATATATATATATATATATATATATATATATATATATATATATATATATATATATATATATATACATAAATTACTAAAAGCTGTTAGCCAAAAAAGTGATGGGCTTCTTAATGACCTCAATTAACGATGGTCCTATAAAACACACGGATATGTTAGCTATTTATCTAACCTAACCACATATGCTATTAGATTCCCTATTGGCGTTCCAACCACTAACACTACCAACAAGACCCCCTATGTTTCTTTCAACACAAGACATACCCTGAGTATAGAATTAAACAAGTGATCGCGGGCACGTTCGTGTCCAGTGAAAGATTGAACGCTCGTGCTTGGCTAGCGTACAGCGAATGAGGGTGCGCCAAGTCCGTAGCCCTGCATCGTTTTCCAGCGTAAATAAAATGGTTAATTAATGCCTTCCTAAAGAAACCATCGACATGGGACCAGGTTTTTTTCCACTCTACGATTTTTTGTGATTTTTCCACCAAGTTTGATGAAAAACGATTGTGCCGTTTCGGCTGCCCAGAACAGACACACAAACAGACAAACGCCAATTCCTATAGTATATTAGATAAACAGATTAATACACGAGCTCTATATAAACGATAAAACCAGCCCTGGTTGACCCTTTCTATTTTATAAATTATTTCCAGATTGTATATAACATGGCCTACTCTTTCATTATTTCGTAAACAAACTGAAGACGGATTACATTTCCAGCATTGAACATCCTATCAGTCATTTCTCTCCGTATATTTTTCCAGTCTATCCACACTTGTATACACTAATCACAATCTATTTATTATATATCATTTACGTGTCGCCATAATTTAGTCAAACATGTAACTCATTACAAATATAAGGCAAAATTTTCCAACGCCTGTTTAAAATATTCCCGCCAAAATTACACCACCTCCATACATGTTCATCTTTTGGCGGGAAGAATAATATGGCGGGAATCTTTATGTCAACCGGGTGAATTAACCTGAAAATAAGTGTTGTACAGAGGCATATATTTGTTGTTATGAGGTGTTTTAAAGGTCTTACGGTAATGTTAAACTGGTGATGTGGGAGACTAGATAAAAGGGGGATATGTGTTTTCAGTGTTAATGTAAAGTATGGCGTTCGAGGCTGCAAGAATCTGTACATTGTCATTGTTTTTGTTTTCCCCCGTGAAGATTCGAGCATCATGGTGCCGACACTGAGGACTGAGAGATGATGAGTAAGTCAATCGCTGGTCCATTTCAATTTATGTCGAGTCAAAACAAGGTGCGACACAAACTGAAGTGACAAAAACACCTAAGACTAATTTAAACCAAGGAAGCTGCTCCTCCCTTCACCCCCCCCCTACCCCCCACGTCCATGAGCCAACGCCACCTTAATTGCTCGCTGACCTAAATATCAGACTGCTTTTTTTATATATATAGTTACAAAAACAATAATAAATGATAAAGCTGTGAGTGATAGGTGAGGACTGGACCCTTTTTAGTAACGGTGTCTGAGTCTGTACGTGGAGTTTGATCTTCAGTATAAACATAGACGCTCGTTCACCGGGTTGTCGGATTCTGTCTAACTCATTAAGGGAAGTATGAATTATAAAAGTACGTCTGTGAATAATCGATGCAATTATTAAATAATCTTTGAATCTGCATCATGAAAGCACTGCAAGTGACACGAACATATTGAAGATAATCAAAGTCTCTTGGCACGTCTCAAAATAATCGCTGTCATGTATATAAATCGTCCATAAACTAAAGCAAATATGAAGTTGCTGGCTGAAGACTGAGAGGGTAATTTAGGTCACAGCAGCAACAACAGTTTAATGAGAGGCAGCAGGTGTGAGGGAGGTAAAGAAACATAGTTGGCTAGGCAATAAAACAGCGACAGGAGAGTGGGGATGGCTAGCTAGTACAGGGACCCCCGCGTGCCCAGCTGTTGCTCCTCACACACACAGTCGCCTTCACGGCTCTACGCCAGGCAAAGCTGTACACCACCTCTGACACTAAAACAATACAGCCACGTATAAACAATGGCTCGCTCGGCCTTCACTTGAAAGACGAGTTTTAGTGCTCAATACGATGGAGATTTTTATGCCTACCGACTCGTGTTTTCAGCTGGTGTAGTGAATAACATTTGGGTTGGGAAATTAATGAAGTGATATTGTTAGCTTGTGTAATATTTTAAGTGTCCTTGTAGCTACATGACAGACCAGATGCATAACATGATAAAGATGAGGAAGTCGAGGAGAGGATAGATGTCGGGCGTCGACAGGTTAAGGTCTTGCTCTCAACTCTCTTTACAACTGTATAGAATCACGGGAGTTTGATCACAGATGTGTTTTCAGGGGTGGTAGGTGGGAGTGGCGTCAACTAGGTAGACGGCAGCTTAATATATATATGTACTATTCTAACCCTTAAAATATCTCTTTGCCCACTGAAAGAGCCGGGGAGCAGTGGGGGAGGTGGCTGGCTGGTTGGCTGCGTGTGGGCGACCTTGTGGCCTGAGCGCTGCCAAGTCTCTTTACCCACCACCGCTATAACACCGCCACGACTAAAGTAATATATACAGTACAAGACCTTCATAACGACACACTAACTTGTTTCCGACTGATAAACAAAAAATATTATCCTGTCGTCAAGCATTGCCAAGTACTTCGACTAGACGACGAACTCAACTGGCGAAGAATAAGAGCCTTGGCTGGTGGGTGTTGGGTGACCACCACCTGGGAGATGACTCACGCTTCAGGCATCCAACTGAGGCCCGCCAGACCTCGCCAGTACCACCTTCTTCAGCGACACCTCTTGCATGTGCCACAAGATGCATTCCTCTTGGATCTTTCATTCCTCTGTGGTTGGTCATCTCTTCCACCGCCTGTCGAGCTTCACTACTCATCCCTCCGACACCACTATTTACCCTCGATCCTTTTGTGAAGGTTTAAGCCCTCTTCATCAAATAGACTCAGAACATGGCGACCGTTCACGCTTGTGTCGTTTAAATTAGCCACATAGATTCCTTACTGTTTTTATATGAGAAATAAATTTGTTGCTTTCATATTAGTTTAGGTGATGGCAGGTGTTGCCCCCCCCCCTCCCCCCGCAGCTTGTGTTCATTTTCTTTAGGAGGAAGTGATTGTGTTGAAGGTTAGCCAGGAAGGGGAGGTTTAGGTTAGGTTAGCCATGAGGTTGTGGAGGTTAGGCACTGGATGAAGGCTTCTGAGGCACCAGTGGCACCTCCTCTCGTCTCTAATGGTGGGTGAGGGGGATTGGGGGACTGATGACACTCTTTACCTCCTGATCGTATTGGCACTCTCTGAGGTTTGATGGATCATTCGCTTGGAACGATGGGGGACAGTGCCAGCTGCTTGTAAGGTGCATGTGTATAAAGAAGTGCCACTAACGACGCAGGGTATGAAGGTCACCTGCTCTGGTAACATCTGTACGAGACATTTGTGGCACTATAAGACGTTGACTTTGGTATCATTTAACGCTAACAAGGACTGAACTACCAAGATGTGAAGCTCAAAGTCACGACAGAAAACGATGATAAGACGTGACCCCGGAGTTGGTAATACTTCCCACTAAAACTGATGACAATATTGGGCAACACTAGATGACACAACTACTAAAACTGAGCAAAATATTAGAGAGGAGAAAGAATTTTAACGAAATGCCTCGAATAAAATAGTTCACATTCTGAAGGTCATAAACTCGCTCATGAGAACAACACCATCAGTAAATTTGTAAAGCATTAGAATTATTGGATGGTAAAAATACTCTGTTTAAGGGAAAAGATGCAGAGACTGAGGCCAATAAAAATACTCGAGGTGAAATTTGGTGGAGTTGTCACAGGCGTCCACACCCCCCTCCCTCCCCCCTCAAGATTCTCTCCCTGACAGATGACAAACAGTCTTAGGTTTGTTCTGAAGATAATAAAATTAAATCAATATAATCCGTCAGAACACCACCCAACTGAGGCAGCGGGTGATGATACGCTCGTGGCAGAGGCGGGAACCTTCAAGACTCATTAACACGATCCCTAGATGTAAATAAAATTGAAAGTTGATGTCGAAAACCACCAGACGACAAGCCTTACCTCCAGGCGTACAGTTGTGATCATGACCTCTCACGTACCTTGACCTCTCACCCTCCTAAACGTTATTCCTCGTTCAGTGATCAACCCATTCGCCAAGTTTGATCAAAATCGGATAATGTGTTTTGTAAGATGTTTCCGTTCACACAGAGAAACAAGTTGAGAGGCTTAAGTGTGTCACTGGTCTCTGAAGTGTTTGAGTATGTGTGTCACTGATCGTAGAAGTGTTCAGGTAAGTGTGTCAGTGGTCGTAGAAGTGTTCAGGTAAGTGTGTCACTGATCGTAGAAGTGTTCAGGTAAGTGTGTCACTGATCGTAGAAGTGTTCAGGTAAGTGTGTCACTGATCGTAGAAGTGTTCAGGTAAGTGTGTCACTGATCGTAGAAGTGTTTGAGTAAGTGTGTCAATGTTTGTCGTTAAGATGTTCAGTGAGGTGCGTCTTCAAGTCACAGAGACCAGCAATATATATCTCTTCTTCATCACCAGCGTCGCGGCGATGGATTAATCCCGAGGACCCGCCAGCCTAGTGACTCAGCCCCAAGTGGTGACGGCGGGGACCTGGCCAACACACGCGGGGAGACGGAGAGACGGGGAGACGGAGAGACGGAGACTTATCATTGACTATCACGTGTAAGAGACTGAAACATAATTGAATACCTTAAGACAACTCCCGAAACTTTCTTTGGTGACAGACTAGACTGAGGATGTCGTCGAAAGATTCAGGTTTAAGGCTAAAACTGTCTCGAGTAAAGACAAGAATTATCTCCCGAAGTAAAGTAAATTTTTAGTCAGGTCCGGAAACTTGGAATTTAGGCCAACCAAGGTAGTCAAAAATGTTCGGGTGAAACACTACTAAAGTTCCTCACCTTCTATGAACAATAACAATATACGAGGTTGAAATACCGTAATGTTTCGTGTGGTTTTGTTTTGAAGACTACAATTTGCGATAAGAAAGGGGAAAACATGAGTAATCCTGTCTAACACGGATGTAAAATTAAGATCTCCAGTGTTGACATTCGTTGTGGCAGGGAATTTTTCGAAGTTCTATAACAGATTCTGGTATATTGTATAATTTATCGTTTAGAAAGTAAACCTAACCTAACCTAACCTAGTTCCCCTCCCATCCGCTTATTTTACCTGAATTATAATCACCCTAACGTTACCTAGGGAGTCAGATCAGGTCAGGTCAGGTTAGGTTAGGTTAGATTAGGTTAAATTAGAGTAGTTTAAGTTAGATAGGGTAGGTTAGGTTAGGATGGCGAATCTTCAGGTGATCTAAACTATACATAAGAATAATAAATCAAAAATCTTTCAGAATTTCCTCGAATCAAGTAATGAATCACGTCGACCCCAAAACGGTTTCATTTTGGCAGAGGTTGACTCATCCAAAGAAGCACTGTGAATATCTCGACAAAGTATAACCATAGACTACCAGACGCCCCTCCTCCTTCAGTGTGCAGGAGAGAGAGAGGGAGAGAGCATCAAGAGAAGAAGCTAGCAGAGACAAGAAAGATGTTGAGCACCCATAATACCTGAGTTTATTTAGATGTGACTTACTGTACTGAGTTTGGTTCGATACGTTGAGAAGTCTACTATAAGTGCTAATTTCATATTGACTTAAGTTAATAATTATACAGTTTACTAATATGGATGGTGTGTGTGTGTGTGTGTGTGTGTGTGTGTGTGTGTGTTGGGGTGGTATGTGGAGGTTAGTATTATCTTGTGGTATATGTGAAGACTATGTAGGGGTGATGATGTATGATGTTGGCATTGGTGGTGGTAGAGGTAGTGGTGTTGGTAGTGTTGGTGTGTGGGCGTGTGGGCGTGGTGGCGTGGTGGCGTGTGGGCGTGGTGGCGTGTGGGCGTGGTGGCGTGGGCGGGGAAGGTATGAGCAGCTTCGGTAAAGTTATTTGAGGAATACAGTGGCGCTGCTCTGGGTGGCTCTCTCTCTCTCTCTCTCTCTCTCTCGCTATTTGGACAACATTCTACAGCGTGTGGGCGGCGTGTAGCCTGATGCTGTTCCAACACGATCACTGTGGGCGGCGATGTGGGTGGCGGGTGGTGTTCCAAGTGGGTCACTGTGGGCGGTGGTGTGGATGGTGTTCCAAGGGGTTCACAGTGGGCAGCAATGTGGGTGGTGGGTGGTGTTCCAACTGGGTCACTGTGGGCGGCAATGTGGGTCGTGTTCCACAGGGTCATCACTGTAGGTGTGGGTGGAAGTGTGGTTGGTGGTTAATATGGTGTTTCGGCAAGGTCCTGTAGTGTAGATGGTGGGCGGTGGTGTAAGCAGTGGGTCATGGGTGGTAGTGAGTGGTGGGTGGTAGTAGATGGTACAGGTGGTGGTACAGGTGGTGGTACAGGTGGTACTCGAACAGGGTCAACGCAGCGGGAGGTGAGACACATTAGGTAATGGTGTGATAAAATACGTAAGTAAAAAAATATAAAAACGAATGGAGTGATTTTGTGTGTGTGTGTGTGTGTGTGTGTGTGTGTGTGTGTGTGTGTGTGTGTGTCTTGTTCCACACACACACAAGTCTATATATATGTAGAGGCCGAGACAGAACGATGTGAGGGGCTGCAGTTTATCACTCCTACGAGGTGGAGGTCACGAGTCTTCTAATGTGTGAGTTAGCTGCCAGCCCGGGTGTTGAAAGGCGTTTTTACACGATCATCACTTCTTAAAATGTTCCCTAACTCACACACAGATGACTGCATCAAATATCTATTACTACTATGGGTGTTTTAAGGGCCACAGTTCGTGTATATATCCCCGAAGTCTCTCCTGTCTTTAGTCTTTCTTTGATCTTCTTAAAAGGGGGGAAAGTTATCTGTGAAGGCGATGAATTTGATTGAAAATGGATAAGCAACAGAGACACATGATGGGTGTTTATATTTAGACAAACCAAGTAAGTGATAAGAACCTTCCTCAGCTCAAGGCCTCGAGGATTATGTCGAGTGGTAAGCAACCAGACCCGAGGAGGAGGAGCGTGTACAGTAACTTAGTCGAGGCAAAATATTAAGCTGCATACTAGACAAAATCCTTAGAAATCAGGAGGATCTTTCATATAGACACTGAAACATAACTAATTGATGCACTTAAATTACTCCAAAGGGAACTCTCTATAGATCTGTTGGATGAAGGGAACATTTACGTCTCCAACCAGTTAAGATAGTTTATTATAGTACTCGACACTGTGTAGTTTAGCCTTCAGACTCCCGCACGTATAGAGATGTTCAGGAGTGAGGGAAAGCAGACAGTATCAGCACCGAGACACACTATGGCAGGAGGGGAACTATTCGTAAACAAAAAGACGTACAAAATAAGTGGGTTCCAGAGTTTGTTAATCATGACTGAGTGGGAAAAGAAATAATATGAAATACGACGGTTGAGCCAAAATTAAACATGCCCGACATTCCTCAGCTGGCTAAACCTAGAATCATGTGAGAGCAGCGTTGAGTGTTGAGGGTCTTGCTCTCTGCCAACCTGTGATTGTTCCAGGGATTCTGTCTCGTTTCAGTTCGAGATGGTTCGACTCTGCCCCCAATGGTTCGTGCGAACTTAGACTGTTTATTATGGTTGTGTTTTAAAGTCTTATTTAAATCGACCCAACTAAGTGTGAGTGTCTTACAATAAATTAAGCTCAAGGTACTTAATTTTATTTAGCTACAGTTTCAAGCTTTAGTACTAAACACCGATTCGAAGCGAGATGATTCACTTCAGGTGGAAGGTGGAGCGAGCTGGGCTGCCTGTGGGTGCCACCTGATAGCCCTGGACCGTGCCAAATGGGTACCACTGCCAACCTCTACCCACCCCCTCCACCTCCACCAAGCTGGAGCCTCCACACACACACTCACAACTCTAGGTTAATCTCTCTTTAAAATCCAATATAACTGATAATTTTTGCTAGGGGAGCTTATGGGGAGCGATGGCACCCTGGGATGGCAGGGTCATGGCACTCGGCGAGGCGCTGAAAGGGAGGGGGCGAGAGGCGGAAGTTGGCAGCCTAGCCAGCTCCATGCTCAGCCGGTCATGTTCAGATTTAACGCGAGTGGCGCCTGCCCGACCTGAGGAGCTAGCTGGGCCACACCGCCGCCTGCCCGACCTGAGGAGCTAGCTGGGCCACACCGCCGCCTGCCCGACTTGAGGAGCTACATGGACCACACCGCCGCCTGCCCACCGACCTCACTGTATGTCTCGCTACTGAGGCTTCTCACCTCCCACCTTCATAAACTTCTGCACACAACCTCACATGCGGGGTAAAAATCACTAAAATCCGACGTAACATTAAACTACATGATAAGATAAAGTTGACTTATAACATTGTATGAATAACTGACGAAACAAAATTCCATGGAAACATCGATGCCACAAAAATGTATTTACAGTCAACACACAACTCTACACCATCCCCCCATAGCAGGAAACTGTATGGTACATCAAAACGGTAGGAGGAAATATACCGAAATATCGATACAAAGCCAAAAATACTCTAAAGATTTGATTCTGAAAAGATTAACAACGAAATTGACAATAAACAAAAAGGCCCCAATAAATAAAACTTGACCTTGACTTGAGTAATTTAACGGTGGTGTCTTTGGATTATTGGTAAGTCTATGTTGCACCTCATTCCCATATTGGTAAACTATCTTGGCTGAACCGAAGAATAAACTTAAAACTGCTTTAGTCTATTACTCACGGGAGCTGCCAACACAACAACAGGTTACATCCCTCCGTGAAGTAGATTTGTTTTTTCTTTTACTTTCCTTTAATAAAAATAAGTTTACTTCACAGAACATTCCTCACAGTGTTGGGGTGCCGACTCTTCGCCACCTCAAGTGTGCAGAGCTAACCACAAGAAGTGTTTGAAGCGCATCTTGTGAGGTTTATTAACTGCACTAAAACTATGTGTGATGATGAAGTTCTTGTGTGTGTGTAAAGGTTAGGTTAGGTTAGGTTAGGTTAGGTTAGGTTAGGTTAGGTTAGGTTAGGTTAGGTTAGGTTAGAAAAATTGCAAAATACAAAGGAGTAAAAAATTGAAATATAATGACAAGTTTTAGAAATGAAAACTGATTTTTGAAAGACAGTTCAGAGAATAAGTGTTGAACCTCATCCAAGTGTACGTCAGTTTACCTTTGACTTTCCTGTAGTAAAAATAATGAAACAAATAAGACAGGGGGCCGCTTTCCCCCTCTAGGTGTAAATATAACGTATCTGTTCTGGATGCAACGTACATGTGAAACAGCAGACAGAGGTACTTGTCTGCCGCTCTTAATATAACTGAATAACCTCTCCTTCAGCCACGGCCGAGTACCAGGTAGTTATATATAGTTTTATTCTAAGGAAGAGTTGTATAGTTAACTTTGCTCTTGACTTGTATGGCCCCTTGCGCCAGGCGGAGTTACATGTTTATATCAGGGAAGTTTTACATAGCCATTGCTACCAGGCAGGTTCACGGCCACTTGCATCTGGCTGAGCTGCATATCAACCTAGGCTGGCCTGCATACATAGCCATCGATGCCAAGAAGGTGAACGGGCGCCTGTGTCAATCAAAGCCACGTAACCACCCATGTCCGTCCGAGTAATGATATTCAGTAACTTAAAGTCTTCAGCCATGATAGCTTGTGATGCAGAGCTTCTTGATTATTAAGTGTAGCTAATTTTAGCAGTGAATTCATCAGGTCTGGCTCTTCAGCTCCCTCAGCCACCACAGTAGTAATAAAGCTCTAGTGCCGGAGGTAAGTGACAGAACACAAGCAACAATCTTGACTACCGTAAGATACTGATAACCATAATGTGACATGTGTTACGTACCTTTATTTACAGGCTATATGATCAATATTATTTACCAAAACATGTGATAACCACAGTTTATGGTGAAGACAGAGACTATATGAGGCGAGGCGATGCAGTTTACCGTCTCGTATGACCAAAAAAAAAACGTTTATGGGACACAAAGACATCTGGCTGACAGCAAACGTTTACTACTACGCTCATCCATACAGCGGTGAGCTAACTGAGATACAAAGCACAGGCAATAAAGTGCTACGCTGTGATCAAAGGCCAACATGAATAATGGAGTGGTGTTGGCAAGGCCAGGAGATGTGACCTTCAAGGGTGGGCCACCCGGCCATCACTGACTTCTGGCCCCATCGTCTGTGACAAACACTGATATTCTGCCAAAAATTCCTCCTCGGTTAATATGTTTATAATTATCACATCAAACATTTATGTGACTTGAGACACTTTTACTTGAGACACTTTTACTTGAGACACTTTTACTTGAGACACTTTTACTTGAGACGCTTTTGTTCTTGAACGTTTCCTCAGTTAACTCACACTACACTTGGTATATATTTATACATCTCATACAAGAGCAGTTACTTCCTCGCCTATGTAAACTTTTATAAATAATCGCAAGGAGTAATGACCAAATGTCTTAATAAAGTCACCATAAAGATATTTCAGGAGGACAATATAATACTTCATAGTAGTCAGATAGGACGATGACGGCACGAGAGGACGATGACGGCACGAGAGGACGATGACGGCACCAGCGACCACAACTCGTGTCGTTTACAACAACATTCATCACAACACAATTTTGATGATGATCGTGTTAGAAATTCTTGCTCTAAATAGTGGCCATTAACTCATCGTCTTGGTGTCATTGTTATATTATCAGGCTGTTCTCTATGATCACTGTGTTTTGCTTTCACTTTTCTCAAATGAACTGACTCCACAAGCATCCATGTTGATCATCTGGTTAGACATTACTCGACACTAGACTCGTGAGGAAGGACAACCTAGTGTGGACAAAGCTCTTGAAAGACGCTACCACTACCTGTTAACGTCTTCTGATAGCCCTCGGTAGCCTATCAACGTCTTCTGATAGCCCTCGGTAGCCTATCAACGTCTTCTGGTAGCCCTCGGTAGCCTCACAAGCTAACATAGACCCCAAATGTAACATCAGGTCGTCCCTAAGAAATAAATACTATTCACCAATTCTCATTCTCTGGGATTTAAGGACGTACGTGAAACCAGTCTACATAATGACATTCCAATCAAATTTTTTAACACAAGTTGATACTGAATTATTTAATTTTAACTTCATACTGAAGGTTCATGTTCAACTAATTAAACTCAAACTAAAATTTTTGTAACTAAATACACAGGTAGCTCCAAATGACAAGGTGTTCAATACTAGGTTCACAGGCTCTCATAAAGTGGCTCCAGTATCACTCCGCGGGTAGTCACTCTATAATTCTGTTACACCTGATGCACATTTCTCTATTTGTAATCAACAAGTCCTTCAAACAGGCCTGATAGGGTTGGAAACTATATATACTAGTATCAGACGCCTGGCATTATTATCTAACGGCGTGAAATTTAACTAAAAGAAGTGTTCGATCCTAAAACTAAATACTATGGCACTTCTTATTGTCATCTCGGGAAGGAAAAGACCAGAAACATGGGTTAGGCTCTCCATCATCGTGTCCACTTAAGACCTCTAACTCAGGTAAACTAGTCTATCACATCCTCAATGAAATATTCTACTACAGGTAAGTTTCATTGTCAAGTTACAAGTTATATGGTGTTCACCGCTGTACTGACACTCAGCTTGTATACAACTCTGCCAGACTCAACAACTATTTTATACATTTCTGCACAAACAATGTCATGTAAAAACTCTCCTAGCTCTTATCTCCGCTACATTGTCCAACTGTGTGTATGTTTCTATCTCTGTTCACCACCATGTGTGTCTTTAGGTCACCATTAAGACATGCAGAACTATATTCTCTTCCCCTTGTGTCCCCCACCACCACCAGTCATCACCAGTCATCTTTCAACTACCTTTGCTATGTATAATTTCGTCTCTACCAAACCAATTCAAACTATGTACAACTCTGTGTCTCGGTAGTGTTGTGTGTCTCCAACATCACTGCTCAGTCCTGTCTCTACTAACTACTACTTGTACTACTGCGCCCGTCTCCACCACCACAACTTCGTCTAGCACATGTGACCATCAGTGACTGGACAAAATATCACTCCTCAC
The DNA here is from genome assembly GCF_018991925.1 of Homarus americanus. Taxonomy (NCBI): domain Eukaryota; kingdom Metazoa; phylum Arthropoda; class Malacostraca; order Decapoda; family Nephropidae; genus Homarus; species Homarus americanus. The sequence goes on along the minus strand of NW_024714177.1, from coordinate 3,692,840 downwards.
TAGCACATAGTTATACACTAAGGTATAGTTCACTTATAACACACTCAAAACATCTGTCAGACTCGGAACACATCCAGCTGAGAGGTGGACCAGAACTTGAGCTCAGGCCGGGTGACTGTCATAGTCCACACCCAACAAGGACTTCCTCGGTTATACTTAGCCAATTGGTTCCTGGGATAGATTCTTTTGAGTAATAGGGAACTCGTAGTAATTTTCAAGTTTATCCACACGTACTTATTAACGAGGTTCACGGGATGCCAAAAAGGTATACAAGACATAATGATCCCAGGGTCACACGGGAAGCCTCGTTCTTGTGCCCCGCCAGAAGACTTTAGCTTGCTGTACAGGGGCCTCGTGTGCGAGCCCTGGCAGCGGCTAGGCTCTCACAGAATCCTTTACCTATTTAATTCATCATTTCTTATTTAGGTTTAGTTAAGATGTTTAGAGTTTAATGGTCCACATTATCGTTTAGTAATGGTGATTATGTTAGAGTATCTTTTAATACACTTTGGGGTGTGATTTACGGTCTCTTCCTGGTCTGTGAAGGACAGGACTGTCTTAGTAATTGCTGGTATACAATTACACCTTTACTGAGACAAACTATAATTTCTGTATCGTTCCTGGGAGACTGATGGTTATAAGAGAGATCATGGCTGGTCTTTGGACGCTTATATGACAACCATGCAAGAGAGCAGAGCAGGGGAGCTGGCGGGCCCCTCCGCGCACCGCCTGCCTAGCCTTCAGAGGGTTGCCACAACAACACTACTAAAAGGGAGGAACACTTGCTGGCCGTTGAGCTGCAGGCAGTGTTGACGGGGCTTGGCGGAGGGGCCGGCGCAGCATCTGGGGGGAAAACTCCTGCACCACACAGACGAACACTTACACTGTCTTGCACTTGAACACTTATGGCCGCGCGTAACACTGACCACTCTCACACGTATACTCCAATGGACCTGCCGGTACTCTCCCCGGCAAAGATTATTTTATAGATTCGTCAGGCTTTGTTCTATTGCCGGATACACACCGTAACACTTGCGGAGGCTTGTTGTTCGGCCGAGCGGAGGAAGGTTAGCCTGGTCGGGGATCGGACTGGGCAGCGGGGCGACTGCTCTTCAAGAGCCCAGTTGGCCTGCACACACGTAAATGGCGGCCCACCAGCTCTCGCTACCAGATACCTGCAGCCCGCCGGCCCTCCGCTCACGCCGCCACACACACACTCATATCTCTTATTTCATCCTTGAGCTTCCTTCTACCTGCCAGCCTCCCCGACCGTCATCCAGGGCTCCCTATCTTCCTTACAATGCATTTTACTACTTGGCAAGAATTCCATACAGGTAATTATAGTGTTGTATGATAATTGTGGTGTTGGCGGTGTGAGGCACTTGGCACCCACGCCCCCCTCCAACCAAAATGGGAGCGGCCCGGGGGCTATTTTGGTGCCCGGCTCCCACCGCCACCGACACCAAGTATTTGTAAACACGCCATCACCTTATACCCACCCAAGGTGCCATCTCCAACTTGCCATGCTATGTTGCACGTGCCCAAGTGGTCACCCCCCCTCCCCCTACAGAGTGACCTAAGCTGACCCGGCGTGACCGTGTGGACGGGGGGGGGGGGACGCCTGGGATGGGCAGGTTAGGGCAGCGAGCTTGGCTGGCTGTCCGCCCCTGGGACCACACGCCTCCACGCGTCACATTACCCCCGCACCTCCCGGCCCCCACACACATACCCTCATCACGGGATTGTGTCCATGCATCGTGGAAACATACTGGGAGTACTTAACTTTAAGCTCTTGTTGTGTAACTTTCCGGAAATTACACAAGTATACAGAGCTTCCTGGTTCCCGCGGGACAGTGTTTGGTCGAGAGGAGTCCGCGGCGATGGTAGGTGAAGCTGGATACTCTGGATTTACATTTTTGTTCCCAGGAGACCAAGAACACCACAGTGCTAGTGGATTAGAACACCGACCTCCGACACCTGAAGAACACCGATATTTCGTTTAGGTTAGGATAGGTTAGGTTAAATCAGTTTTTGTCGATCAAGAGCGATGACTTCCGGTCTCTGAAGAATATTAACATCTGGTGCCCGATGGTACGTCTTGTCTGGCCTTGAACACAGACTTCTTCTTGGGCCACGAAGAACAAAAACCTCATCTTGGCCACGTAGAACACAGTCTACTTTATCACCTCAGCAATACTAGTTTGTTCTCACCTCAACGCCATCAAAATCTTCCGAAACTTGAAGAACACCACCAACCACTGCAGTCATAACACCACCAACCACTGCAGTCATAACACCACCAACCACTGCAGTCATAACACCACCAACCACTGCAGTCATGACACCACCAACCACTGCAGTCATGACACCAACCACTGCAGTCATGACACCAACCACTGCAGTCATGACACCAACCACTGCAGTCATAACACCAACCACTACAGCCAGATCTACAGCCCTAGTGTTGAGGTCTATGTTATACCGTCATTTGAGTCTTATCAATTCTCCCCCTGTTATTTCTATGTCTCTCTTCATTACGTCTATCCACTCCGTTATTAGTCTACGTCTTCTCCTTCTGTTCCTCCTCCTACTCCTTTATTCGTTGTGTCCTTCCCATCTGTGTCTGCTATCAATTTTACCTTTTTTTCGTCTGTGTTGCTTTTCTCTTTTTCTCTTCCTTCTCCTCCTTTCCACTTCCTTCTTTTCCTTTTCTCCTCCTCCTCCTCCAATTTCTCCTACTTCTCCTTCTTCTCCTCCTCCTCCTCCTCCAATTTCGTACTCCTTCTCTTCCAACTTCTCCTTCTTCTCCTTTTTACTTCACTTTAATTCCACATCCAGTTCTTCTTCTCTACCAATAACTTCTCATCTTCTCTCTAAGTTCTTACCTCGCCTTCCATACTCCTTCTCTCTCTTTTGTTACTTTCTTATTCCTGTTTTGCTTTTCCTTTATACAATTTCTCCTGTTTGTATCCTTTCCTGAACTGTTATTACTCTCTTTATTGCGTGTTCCTATTTCCTTCTTTCGCTAATACTGTTTTTCTCTCTCTCTCTCTCTCTCTCTCTCTCTCTCTCTCTCTCTCTCTCTCTCTCTCTCTCTCTCCAATTCTCATTTGCTTTCTCTACTATGCTTCCTCCCTATGTCTCTTTCTCTCACTTTTAGCTTATTCTCTCTCTTTTTTTCTATCCCTCCAACCCTCTTTAGCATTCTCCACGCCCCTTACCTATCCCCTATCCGACAGGTGAACCTTTGAAGTTGTCACCTCAAATACCTGATACAGTATACAGGCAGGAGGCCTTTTTTTCATCTACCACCTTAGAGGATGGGGTCAAGTCATTGTCGAACCTGTTCTTCGTCAGTGTCGTTATACTAGGTCCTGCCCTGTTCTCGTCTTGTCCTGTTCTCGTCTTGTCCTGTTCTCGTCTTGTCCTGTTCTCGTCTTGTCCTGTTCTCGTCTTGTCCTGTTCTCGTCTTGTCCTGTTCTCGTCTTGTCCTGTTCTCGTCTTGTCCTGTTCTCGTCTTGTCCTGTTCTCGTCTTGTCCTGTTCTCATCTTGTTCTGTTCTCGTCTTGCCCTGTTCTCATCTTGTCCTGTTCTCGTCTTGTCCTGTTCTCGTCTTGTCTGTTCCTCGTCTTGTCCTCATTTTTGCCCTGTTCTCGTCTTGCCCTGTTCTAGTCTTGCCCTGTTCTCGTCTTGTCCTGTTCTCGTCTTGTCCTGTTCTCGTCTTGTCCTGTTCTCGTCTTGCCCTGTTCTCGTCTTGTCCTGTTCTCGTCTTGTCCTGTTCTCGTCTTGTTCTGTTCTCGTCTTGCTCTGTTCTCGTCTTGTCCTGTTCTCGTCTTGTCCTGTTCTCGTCTTGTTCTGTTCTCGTCTTGCTCTGTTCTCGTCTTGCTCTGTTCTCGTCTTGTCCTGTTCTTGTCTTGTCCTGTTCTCGTCTTGTTCTGTTCTCGTCTTGCTCTGTTCTCGTCTTGCTCTGTTCTCGTCTTGCCCTGTTCTCGTCTTGCCCTGTTCTTGCCCAGTTGTTCTCGGCGTCTTTGTGGCTCTCTGACCAGCGGAACATAACCGTAAAAAGGAACTAGAGCGGAAAGGGTAAACAAATAGAAGCGAATAATACTAATTTTATCCTCAATGCGACGTCCTTGCAAGGGCGCCCACCACGATACTACCACCGCTACCACCACTACCACCAACCATAGCACCTCTACTACCACCCCTACCACCACTGCTACCACCCCTACCACCACTACCACCACCCCAACAACCCTGGCCAGCAGAATCTGCCAAAAGATAGAACGATCAGAGCAAGAACTCCTTCAAAGACTCTCACCAGATAACGACAACAACCATACATGGTTCCAAAAAAGTTACCAAATCTCAAAAGGTCCATTACTATCCCCGCTCTACACGGCCAGGCAATAGACAACCTCCCTAGACCAGCATCCGCCAGTAGGGTCGGCGAATATGAAATAAGGCCCTTAAAACACCCATATATGGGATAGGGTAGGCTGTCTAGTGCCTGTACCGACAGACAATAACTAACCCATGACACAACCCTAACACACTATTAGCTTAGCTAGGCGGTCAGCCTCCCTCTCTTACCTCCTCCTGAATTTCTTCAATTTCCGAACTATAACTTCCTTCCCCACCTCTAATCTTCTTTCACCCTCCTTTCACCCCTCCTTTCACCCCTCCTTTCTCTAGAAAAATAAAAAAATAAATAAAAAACAACAAAGAGAGACTTGTGGGTACGCGTCCCTCCCTCCGTCCCTCCCTCCGTCCGTCCCTCCCTCCCTCCCTCCCTCCCTCCCTCCCTTCTTTGCCTTCAACCCGGAAATAAAACAACTGTGATGATCTTAAGGTAGAATAGATGAGACAGAAGAAGAAAAAGGACAGAAATAAAGAGAAGAATATACATTAAAAATATATAAATGGGAATAAGAATGAGAGAGAAGGATGGATAGGTAGAGAAAGCATAGAAAACAGGCTAAAATAAACTAGAGATGGTGAAAGAATGAAAGAAAACTGTGGAAATAGATGGAAAACACAGAGGAGGAATAGCTAAGGTTGGTTTAATCCGGTTAAGGGTTGTGTAGGTCGCTGTAAACACGAGGTAATGTGTGAGTCTCTGTCTAGGAGCCTTACAAGAATGTTTTAGTCATGATGGCACCGCCTTCCTTGTCAGCTGTAGCATTAGTGGCACCGTCTGCATCTGTGGCATTAGTGGCACTGTGTCACCAGCTGCAGCAATATTAGAAATGCGTCACCAGCTGTGGCATTAGTGGCACTGTGCACCAGCTGTGGCATTAGTGGCACTGTGTCACCAGCTGTGGTATTAGTGGCACTGTGTCACCAGCTGTGGCATTAGTGGCACTGTGTCACCAGCTGTGGCATTAGTGGCACTGTGCACCAGCTGTGGCATTAGTGGCACTGTGTCACCAGCTGTGGTATTAGTGGCACTGTGTCACCAGCTGTGGCATTAGTGGCACTGTGTCACCAGCTGTGGCATTAGTGGCATTAGTGGCATTGTGTCACCAGCTGTGGCATTAGTGACGCTGTGTCACCAGCTGGGTCACAAGTGGCACCTTGAAGAAATGCCTCTAACTTCACGTTAAAGACATCACCTTATCTCCCATATCTCCAGAAAGGTGTCTCAGCTAGCCATTTGTTTCCTGTTAATCCCAAACACCGAGCGTAAGACAATGACTCAAGTGTTCATCCGGCATTTATCACTTTAATGTTCTCTCTTGTAAGGTTCACCAAAGTCACAAACAGATTTGTCAGGACTCTCTCTCTTCTGACAGATAACTGGCTCTTGTGTTACTCGTAAAAGGAATAATTAATTTGACAGACGATATGTGACAAGACGAAACATCGAATTCATTAGATTACTTTTCTCCAGTGTTGTTCCTCTGTTTTGGTCTTACAGCGTGTCAAGGTCACCAGGACACACCACTAGCAGATAGAGGCGTCTTGGTGATTACTCTATTTATAATGGTGCTTCTAATTACCCTTAGGGCATACTCTGGGGTATGTCATATAACACCAGAGAATAACACCAGAGAATAACACCAGAGAATAACGAGTATAACACCAGAGAATAACACCAGAGTAAAACACCAGATTATAACACAGTGGGAATCATTACTCGATACCAAACAAAGTATCATAAGCAAGCCTGGAAGATAATACCAGGCCGTCAGTAACACCAGCGAGCATTATACCACACAAGCGAGCATTATATCACACCAGAGAGCATTATACCACACCAGCGAGCATTATATCACACCAGAGCGCATTATACCACACCAGCGAGCATTATATCACACCAGAGAGCATTATACCACACCAGCGAGCATTATATCACACCAGAGAGCATTATACCACACCACCAGCGAGCATTATACCACACCACCAGCAGGCATTTATACCTACCAGCAGGCATTATACCACACCAGCGAGCGTGCCGCACCAGCGAGCATTATACCACACCCAGCAGGCATTATACCGCACCAGCGAGCATTATACCACACCAGCGGGCATTATACCACACCGGCGGGCATTATACCACACCAGCGGGCATTGTATACACCAGCAGGCATTATACCACGCAGCGGGCGTTATACTTCCACACACACACCAGCGAGTATGCCACACCGGGCGTGCATACACCAGCGAGCATTATATCACACCAGCGAGCATTATACCACACCAGCGAGCATTATACCACCAGCGAGCATTATACCGCACCAGCGAGCGTGCCACACCGGCAGGCATTATACCACCACCAGCAGGGCATAGTAAGGTTCAGTGACTTTGGTTCGGGTATCTTATCCTTCTTTCTGGCAGACTCACTCTCTCTCTCTCTCTCTCTCTCTCTCTCCTTATCCCTACACCTCTTCCTCCCTCACCTTCCTTCACCCCCTCCTTCACCCCCCTCCTTCACCCCTACCCTCACCTGTTCCTGAGGTGAGTAACCTACCATCGTCCTGTTAATGTTCCTTCGGGTGTATAAACTATAAAATTATTTGGTGAGGTGAGGAAGAGGAGAGACTTGGGAGGAAGGGGGGCAGGAGGGAAGGGGCAGGAGGAAGGGGAGGCCGGAGGAAAGGGAAGGGGGCAGGAGGAAGGGAGGGCAGGGAGGAAGGGAAGGAGAGGGAGAGAAGTGTGAAGAGGAAAGGTGGGGGAGGGAGGGCGGGGTATGTAGTGTTATTTTAAGTGATGTAATGCGTCACTGTTGTTTTCCGGGAAGGTGAAGGTGACTCATAGATGGAGGAGAGGGAGGGTGGGTCCTCTCCCTCACTCCATCCCCCACACGAGCTCCCTGCGTCACACACACACACACACACACACACACACACACACACACACACACCTCATTTCTAAAGTGTTACCAGATTCGTTGTGTTGGTGTTACAATTTTGAGGTCTCATCACCGTGGTGCAACACTGACTGTGCTTGGTATTATTGTAACCGTGTCAGTGGGTACGTGGTGGTGGTGGTGGTAGTAGTGCTGTCAGTTGGTACGTGGTGGTGGTGGTAGTGTGCTGTCAGTTAAGGTACGTGTGGTGGTGGTGGTAGTGCTGTCAGTGGGTACGTGGTGGTGGTGGTGGTGGTAGTGCTGTCAGTTGGTACGTGGTGGTGGTGGTAGTGCTGTCAGTGGGTACGTGGTGGTGGTGGTGGTAACACTGTCAGTGGGTACGTGGTGGTAGTGGTAGTGCTGTCAGTGGTTACGTGGTGGTGGTAATAGTGCTGTCAGTTGGTACGTAGTGGTGGTGGTAGTAGGACTGTCAGAGGTCCGTGGTGGTGATGATGGTAGTAGGTATCACAAATTCCTTGATACAGTAAAACTAACATAACTATTGGTCAGTACGTGATATTCTTACGTCCCCCAAAATGCATCAAATTACAATGAGACTCTACCTTAAAACTAGATATTGTTCACTTAGCACCAATTAAGAGACAAAATTAAACCATGTTGAAGTGTTCGAGGTGAAAGAGTTGACTTTACACCTTGATTGACCACCAGTGAATAATTACCTGGTTTGTATGTTTCAGGTTAGAAATTTCGAGGCTACTAGTCTGTGTGGCTTATAAGTGACCCTAGAATGTATACATGGACAAAAAAAAAAACACTTCGGTAGAGAGAGAATGTAAACAATGCCTTAACCTCATAATTAAACTAAACAAAAAATAATTAAAAATCAATTCGTGGTATGGGAAAAAAAGTTACAGACGATGTTAAGTTTTCATCTATACCTCTGCCCTTCTATACATTTCCCCCATCCCTCCCGCCTTTCCCTCCCTCTCGAATCCTTTTTCCCCCACAACTGTACATACGTGTTGAGCATTGAACCCAAACTTGACGTCGTGCCAGTAACCATATGACTCACCTGGCCCCCTCTATTTCACCCAATTCTCAAGATCTCGTTAAATTAAATATCTCTTCCTTCCCCTCCCGCACTTAAGCTGCCTCACTCTTTAAAGCTATCTACATGCAAATATGGCTGTCAAAGTGGCGTAGAAATTGCACAGGAACTCTATCGCAGATGATGATGTGCCTGCTTGATTTGCCTAAGTCTATCAGGCCGAGTTATTTCAAGACACTGTTTGAGGAGGTGGCTGTACCGTGGAGAGGAGGGACAGCTGGGTACGTCTTAAGAGAGAGACATGGAGGGAGATGCATCAAACGGCACAACAGACCTTCAATACACAAGGAACCATCATCTCCGAACACTGCATTCAACCAACGTGGGATAGGAGTCTCCTGGGATCGAACCAAGAAACATTAAAACAGGAGACAAGATCTATAGCCACTCGACCACCGCACCCTCGTTAACATAAATACCAAAAATAGATTATATTAATTACTCATTTTTTTTGTCCTAAAATAAGAAAAGGAAAAACAGAAGAAAGATGAAACGACTTGTAAATAATAAGAAAGTACAAAAATAATGAGAGGAAAAAAAATAATATAAATGAGGGAAGGAAATGAAGAAAAAAGATAAAAGACGAAAAGGAGGAAGACGAAGAAGAAGACTAAGCAAACAGATGAAGGCGAAGATACATCCAACAGTTGCTTCACCCCACTCACTTCACCCCACTCACTTCACCCCACTCACTTCACCCCACTCCTTCACCCCTCCTCTTCACCCCTCTCACTTCACCCCACTCACTTCACCCCTCACTTCACCCCTCTCCCTTCACCCCACCTCACTTCACCCTCTCACTTCACCCACTCACTTCACCCCTACTCACTCACTCACCCCACTCCCTTCCCACTCCCTTCACCCCACTCCACCCCTCTCACTTCACCCCCTCACTTCACCCCACTCCACTTCACCCCTCTCACTTCACCCCTCCCTCACCTCCATCACCCCTCTCCACTTCACCCTCTCTCACCTCCACTCACCCCTCTCCTTCACCCCTCTCACTCACCCTTCTCACTTCACCCCTCTCAACCACCCCTCTCACTTCACCCTTCTTACAAACATTCTTACCTCCCATAACTTTTAATTGTTAATGAACTCGTGTAATTACGTACCTTGAAACACACTTAAAAGACCTTACATCAGGGTTAATTAATTACTACTTTATTTCCGACTAAATGAATTAAATAAATAAATTAGTTCCCTCTAAACACAATAATGAGGTCATGGTATTTACAGCCGGGTCAACAGTAACGATTAATGAACTAACTCTCTGTAGCATAAATACACTACAGGTTATGTGGTATTTACTTCTTGACTTTAATTTGCTGTTTAATCAATGTCTTCTTGCCAATTTCCTTAACTCTGGTACACTCGCACCAAAAAGTATCGGTGCAGGGTGAGATCGACGACTTCCGAAACGATACGTCTACACTGTGATATGTCGGGAAGGTTGGTAAGTGTATCCTCATAACCCCCCCCCCCCTCCTATATGGCTAACAATCAGTGTGTTTGTTTCCTCTTTTCGGATTGTTGCTTTGTGTCGACTGAATGATGAGCGAGGGTTCGGTCTCGGTGAACGTGGGTAGAAAACAGAGGCAATATGAAGCAGTAGAGATCTACACCGGAAATTATTATCAAAGGGCCCGTAAAGTATTACAATTAGATTACACATTGTTCAGTATACAATGACATTATAAAACGGACGTGTAAGACAGTGGCAAAGGTGTCCATTGGTGATGCTAGAGTGGTATTTGTTCATCGCTACCATAATTTCCCTTAAACTCCCATTATTTCCCTTAAACTCCCATAATTTCCCTTAAACTACCATAATTTCCCTTAAACTACCATAATTTCCCTAAAACTCCCATTATTTCCCTAAACTCCCATTACTTTCCTTCTATGTCTTCTTTCTCTAGACAAAAACAAACATAGCATTCACGATAAGATAAATTATAGGATGCAAATAGATTTGCGTCTGGATTTTGCACCTTCACTCTTAATTATTTAATGACTGTCTCAGGTAGGCA
>NW_024714177.1:3674890-3677390 GCF_018991925.1 Homarus americanus | reverse complement strand
ACGAGTGTGTGTGGGAGGAGACGAGTGTGTGGGGGAGAGAGGTGTGTGTGGGGGAGGGAGGAGAGGTGTCTGACGTGGGAGGAGGACGAGTGTGTGTGGGGAGGAGGACAAGTGTGTGTGTGGGGAGAGAGAGTAGGGTGTGTGTGTGGGGGTGAGGGGAGGAGAGGTGTCTGAAGTGGGAGGAGGACGAGTGTGTGTGGGAGGAGGACGAGTGTGTGTGTGTGTGTGTGTGTGTGTGTGTGTGTGTGTGTGTACAGGAAACAGGTGAGTGATAATTAACCATAAACAAAAACAGGTAATGTTAATACAGCAGTAACGAACCTAAATACATTTACTAGAGTAGAGAGTTAAGATGAAAACAATGACTGTATGTTAAGTCCTTGATAATGACGAGAACAACATACACGAGATAACAGCTGATTACAAAATTGATTAGCGGATAACAAAAGATAACAACGAAGAAAAACAATTATGAGTCACTTGAATATTAGAATACCTTAACGCTAGTCTAACCTAACCTAATCCAACCTAATTTAAATTAACCTAACCATTACAAGCAAGGATACTTGTAGTGAAGATCATTTATTCCCACTACAACTCCAACAACTACGTAAAACACACAACACTTAATTTCATCTGTGTGTTTGTGTGTGTTTCTGATGTGTTGTAGATGTGTTTGTGTGTTTATGAGGTGTTTTGGGTGTGTTTGTGTGTTTCTGAGGTGTTGTAGATGTGTTTGTGTGTTTCTCAGGTGTTGTAGATGTGTTTGTGTGTGTTTCTGAGGTGTTGTAGGTATGTTTGTGTGTTTCTGAGGTGCTGAAGATGTGTTTGTGTGTTTCTGAGGTGTTGTGGGTGTGTTTGTGTGTTTCTGAGGTGTTGAAGATGTGTTTGTGTGTGTTTCTGAGGTGTTGTAGGTGTGTTTGTGTGTTTCTGAGGTGTTGAAGATGTGTTTGTGTGTGTTTCTGATGTGTTGTAGATGTGTTTGTGTATGTAGTGTGTTTGTGTGTTTCTGAGGTGTTGTAGATGTGTTTGTGTGTGTTTCTGAGGTGTTGTAGGTGTGTTTGTGTGTTTCTGAGGTGTTGAAGATGTGTTTGTGTGTGTTTCTGAGGTGTTGTAGATGTGTTTGTGTGTTTCTGAGGTGTTGTAGATGTGTTTGTATGTTTCTGAGGTGTTGTAGATGTGTTTGTGTGTTTCTGAGGTGTTGTAGATGTGTTTGTGTGTTTCTGAGGTGTTGTAGACGTGTTTCTGTGTTTCTGAGGTGTTGTAGATGTGTTTGTGTGTTTCTCAGGTGTTGTAGATGTGTTTTTGTGTTTCTGAGGTGTTGTAGACGTGTTTCTGTCCATTTTGTGTACATTTCTAAAAACAAACTGAAAATTCACTCGTGGATAAGCTAAAGGAAGTCATCACTCCCTGTCTTGATCCTCAGGTGAAATCTAGTGAATTTTTTTTATTACTCAACGCCAGGCACTTCTGTTTGTCCGATCTGGCGTTAAGTTAATTAAAGAGCATCATTGAGAAGGACGATATGACACATCAAGCATTACTCTTCGCTCGTGCTGGCGCTGATTTACCTATATGGGACTAAAATCCACATCTAGAGGGTTTCATACTCCACATGTTTTACTCCCGATAATGCCTGAGTCATCTAGCAACAGTGCCTTTGATCCCTCGGGAGTGTGAGACAGGAGGTCGTGCGATTACTGTATACTGGTCGTCATTGGTTGAGATAGTGGAGTTAGGTACTGAAGAGTGTCTTAACCATGAACTGAAATGTTGTGTGTTTTCTGAGGTGTTGTGGGTGTGTTTGTGTGTGTGTCTGAGGTGTTGTAGGTGTGTTTGTGTGTGTTTCTGAGGTGTTGTGGGTGTGTTTGTGTGTGTTTCTGAGGTGTTGTGGGTGTGTTTGTGTGTTTCTGAGGTGTTGGGGGTGTGTTTGTGTGCTCTGAGGTGTTGTGGGTGTGTTTTGTGTGTTTCTGAGGTGTTGTGGTGTGTTTGTGTGTTTCTGAGGTGTTGTGGGTGTGTTTGTGTGTTTGAGGTGTTGAGGTGTGTTTGTGGCTTGAGGTGTTGTGGGTGTGTTTGTGTGTTTCTGAGGTGTTGTATGTGTGTTTGTGTGTGTTTCTGAGGTGTTGTAGATGTGTTTGTGTGTTTCTGAGGTGTTTTAGGTGTGTTTGTGTGTTTCTGAGGTGTTGTATGTGTGTTTGTGTGTTTCTGAGGTGTTGTGGGTGTGTTTGTGTGTTTCTGAGGTGTTGTGGGTGTGTTTGTGTGTGTTTCTTAGGTGTTGTATGTGTGTTTGTGTGTGTCTCTGAGGTGTTGTGGGTGTGTTTGTGTGTTTCTGAGGTGTTGTAGGTCTAAAAAAAAAATTAAATACTACTAATCCACTAAAATCAATGTAGCCTCAGCAGGAATCGAACCTGCGACCTCCAGCAAGTAACCAATCCAACCGGCGCTCTTACCAACTGAGCTATGAGGCACTGTACCATGTTTACAATGTTGTTGATGTTAT
>NW_024714177.1:3569890-3669890 GCF_018991925.1 Homarus americanus | reverse complement strand
TGATTGAATTACGTCTAACTGTTAAATAGAGTAGATGATAACGATGTACCAATGACCATGAAGACACCAGGTGGTTTTCCTTCACTTCGCAGCTGGTATAACGTAGCCAGCTGTCTCACCATCTGTATTTCTCTGCTTAATCAACTCACAAAAAAAACCAGGTATTTTATTTTTCCTTCACCTAAAATAACAGGAAACATAAACAAAACTCCTTAATGTGACTTTTTCCTCCTCTGTCTTCTGGGAGGACAAGTGAGAAGCAGCTGGTCAGGACAAGCCATCTGGTGTCGAAATGTGGCAGTGAATTTTCTTCTTTTTTTCTACGGTACTCAGTTGCTCCTCGGGACAAGTGAGGAAGCTGGGGACATTTTTTTTCTTCGTCTCGTTTTTAGGTTTTTCTCTAATGAGGAAAAACGAGGATCTTCTGAGTACGTTTTAAGGCATTTTGGTGCGGTTTAACCCTACGAAGACGATGGTTTAACCCTTTGAGGACGATGATTTAACCCTTTGAGGACGATGGCTTAACCCTTTGAGGACGATGATTTAACCCTTTGAGGACGATGGTTTAACCCCTTGAGGACGATGGCTTAACCTTTTGAGGACGATGATTTTACCCTTTGAGGACGATGGTTTAACCCTTTGAGGACGATGGCTTAACCCTTTGAGGACGATGGTTTAACCCTTTGAGAACGATGGCTTAGCCCTTTGAAGACCATGATTAAACCCTTTGAGGACGATGGCTTAACCCTTTGAGGACGATGGTTTAACCCTTTGAGGACGATGGCTTAGCCCTTTGAAGACTATGATTAAGCCCCCTGCAGCATGTAAAACATATTAGGTCAGCTACACACGCACAAACAAACACACAAACAGACGTCTATAACCACCTCAGCTGTTGTAGTTTGGAGTCGATAGCTGACTGCACTCTCTCTCTCTCTCTCTCTCTCTCTCTCTCTCTCTCTCTCTCTCTCTCTCTCATAGGTCACATTCCCTATGAGTCGATGGTTAATGTCTTTCCTAACGCAAGTACACACAGTATACCTACACAACAGTATACCTACACACAGTATACCTACACACAGTATACCTACACACAGTATACCTACACACAGTATACCTACACACAGTATACCTACACAACAGTATACCTACACACAGTATACCTACACACAGTATACCTACACACAGTATACCTACACATAGTACATCCTCAGCATCATGTCAGCAACGTGTTAGTAGCCATCATGTTTGTGTCGAGGCTGAAGGGAGAGAGACAGATACGGTCTCACTCAACAGGTACAGGTGATGCCGGGGGAAGGACTCATAATTTGGGACAGGTAGGCGAGTTTATAGAAGGTACAGGTGATATATACGTAAAATATTTTCTATAAGTGAAAAAAATATATATATCTTCTCTTCCTTGAGCTATGAGAATGAATGGAGGAGATTATATGCCTTGACATGGTTGGTTGTGGAACAGCTTTGATGACGCCAAACTTTTTATTTTATTTTATTTTTTTACGGGCCCACGTCAAGGCCTGGGGGGCGAAAATATTATAATAATAATAATAATAATAATAATAATAATAATAATAATAATAATAATAATAATAACAACAATAATAATAATAAATACAAAATTAATAACATATATCAATAGTGAGAAACACTATATGTGTGTTATGTTGTCAAAGTAAGAAAAACAAGTGAGACCCTGCAATTGTGTGTAAATGAGGCAGAAAGTCAGATCAGTAACCTGAGACTTGGTCACAATTTTTGTGATGCAACATGGCAGCAGGGTCTACCATTAGACAACACATTATGCTTCCAATATCTTCCCGGGGGGTAGTACCTCCGTGGTTGGGAGCTGCCTACTACTTCACTTGATTTACTTTTAATCGGGTTAATGAACGGAAGCATTTCATACGGACGGACAGACACACTAACAGACAGACGGAGGGTGTTTGCACTGTAAGCACACACACACACACACACACACACACACACACACACACACACACACACACACACACACACACACGGGGTTATATGCTCTGGACGACAGATCACGTCAGGTAATCGGTCAGTGGGTCGTGTTTGTACCTGTGTAGCGTACAGTACATGTTGTTGTCTTGTTTTAGACGCCTCGTGAGCCGCCTGGAAAGGAATCTAGCTGCCTGGGATATCACAGTCAACAATGTCTACTGATCCTACCATATAAAGAGCGCCAGTGCAGGCAGAAAGCAGCAAACGTCCGTCTGGCGTGGCTTTCCTCAGGGTGCTGTTGTCTGTTGTTGTATAAGCGCGTTACTGAGGGTAAAAAACAAGCGATCTCTGGCCTTAAGTTGCCCATATGACAGTTTCACTGAGAACACCAGGCGCTGCTAAATGCTCGCTCTGGTGCTGTTTCTACTGTACTGACCTAAAAGTCTACAGTATGTGAGTGTCAAGACCTGTACCTCTACCTTTAGTGCAGGCCTGGATAGGACCCACAGCCTGTACAGAACCTAAGACTACAAGCTGGAAACTTTAGTCTGTTGTCTGGATGTCGAGGACCCAGTCCACTGAGGGGCAGGATGACCCAGGGCTCACACTACCAGCTGACTCCTGCTCTTGAATTGCCACGGAGGCTCTCGTGTACCCGGCCTTGTCATTCTGGAAGCCAACACGACCCACACCTTGCCCTGTTGAGAGTTAAAACAAAACGCGCACTACTACACACACTTGTACCGTCAGGGTCAAAAGTTCACGTGAAGCAATTCGACCGTAAATGAGATAAGCCCGTACACCCGCACTAGGCAACAGTCAGGGTAAGCAAGTTCGGAGACTCATTCCCCTGATTCACTGCTTCACACTTACTGTTAACCCTGACTGTACTGTGCATAGACCAAAACGACACATTCTACTCTCCACAGGTGTCGTGTCATTCAGTCTAGTGTAAGAGACCACTTTTACTGCGTTTTTGTCGTTCCTCATTAATCAGCGACACAATGGAAAACCTCGCAGTGAAGCCACCTGTAGCGAGAGAGAGAGAGAGAGAGAGAGAGAGAGAGAGAGAGAGAGAGAGAGAGAGAGAGAGATTGTCAAGTGTCAGAGTCGTCCACACACCCCAAAAAGAGCAGGTGATTCTAGACACTTATTGACCATATTATCCCCTTCCCCCTTCCCCCCCCTTCTCCCCCTTCCCCCCCTCACATGACTGACTATACCTCATCACCTTCTCACATTCCCACCCTGACAATAACACCAACTTACATGCCGTCGGGATGAGTGTGCGAAAAAGTACAAAATAATTTCTGTTCTACTTTTTTCTTTTTCTTTTTGGCGACGGAGTGACATTGGCAACACGCTGGAGGAGAGATCAGCCCATCTGTTTCAATTGCTGTGTCCAGTCGAGCGATCACTTACACAATGAAAACAGCGCCAGTGCGAGCAATCAACATCACCTGGTGTTTCTCTCCACCTCTTCTCAATGACACGGTTTACAGGACCCAGCCAAGACTTGCGTTCCTCCTCCTCCTCCTCCTCCTGATCCTCTTTCTCTTCCACCTACCTGCAGTGGAGGAGGGGGAAGAGGAGGGGGAAAAGGAGGAGGAAGAGGAAGGGGAACTTGGTGATGGAGGTTGGAGGTTCGTCTACAAGTATAGTGTTCAGCTGAGAGACACACACACCCCCACCCTGACCCTTCCTTCCTTCCCTCCCTCCCTCCCCCTCTTCCTTATTTCCCTCTTTCCTTCCTTCCCTCCTTCGATCCTTATTCCCTCCATCCTATTTCCCTTCCTTCCCTCGGGCGCCAACATGTTTCACACTCAACACCCTGTTCAACCACCACACTACCACCACACCACCTGCCTACCACCACACCACCACCACCACCACACTACCACCACACCACCACACCACCACCCACACCACCACCACACCACCACCACACCACACCACCCACCACCACACACTACCACCACCACCACACCACCACCTATCCCACACCACACACACCACCACCACACCACCACACCACCACCACCACACCACCACCACTACCACACCACCCACCACCACACACCACCACACACCACCACACCACACACACCACACCACCACACACACCACCACACCACACCACACACCACCACACTATCACCCACACCACCACCCTATCACCACTACCACCCACCACTGCCACCACACCACCACTACCCACCACACCACCCACACCACCACCACCACACCACCACCACACTATCACCCACCACCCACTACCACCACACTATCACCACACCACCACCACACTACCACCACACCACCACAATGTTTGTTCTCTCATCACCCCCAAAAGTTTGCCGGAGAAAACAGATTAGTTTAAGTTCTATTTTCAAGAGAGAAGTTATTGGCTGACTGTAAGAACCGGGCGACCCTGCCAAGACCTGGGTGCTGGTGGCTGGGTGACGGAGGCTCTCTTCAACTAATGGTTCTTCTTTACTGTGTGTGTGTGTGTGTGTGTGTGTGTGATTTATGGCTGTGTTTTGTGGGCTGTGGGCAAGTTTGTTTGTGGATTGCTTAGGTTTGTGTGGGTGCTTATAAAGAGAGAGAGAGAGAGAGTCTTATCTTTAACCCCCCCTCGTCACACTACGTTTTTGTTTATCATTTCCCATGAGTGATGACAAACTCGTGTTGGTTAAAATAACTGAATTGCGCATTTTGATTGTTTTTTTTTTGTCTCTTGATAAGAATAATCGCGCGTTTTTATAACCAGTGGATATAATCGATCAAGAACTCCCTTAACTATTTTATTTTATCAGATTGTTTCCATTGATATAGGAACTGAGGCCAAATCTCTTTTGTTTTGACTTTACGGATTCAACTCTCACGAACGACTGAGTCTTCTGAAAACGCATTGCAGGTCAACAGGTATTACCGACATGTTGTGTGTAGTGAGGTCAATCCAAAGATCTATTCCACACTCAAAATAAATGAAAAATCTTACCCGAATTATCTGATTAAACCCTAAAATCGAGGTAACGCTTTAAGAAATAGGTGATAGGTGACCCGACAGGTGAAGTGACCCGACAGGTGACTCAACGGGTGACCCGACAGGTGCCCCGACAGGTGACTTCAGATCCTTCTCTGTATATATCTGTGATTATTTTCCAAATGACTTAATTTTATGTCCGCATATATCGTAGGTGTGTGTGTGTGTGTGTGTGTGTGTGTGTGTGTGTGTGTGTGTGTGGTTTATAAATTGCAGGGAGAGAGAGACAAAGAAACACACACACACACACACACACACACACACACACACACACACACACACACACTTAAGAGCACCAACTAACTCTCCTAAACAATAAGAAGTTCTCTAAATAACAACGTGGTGAAACAGGCGCATCTCTTCTCTTAGGAGTCATTAAAGCTGGACCATAAAATACACCATTAAATCGGATACACAGCATATACTAGCTCGTTCGTCTTGAAGTATATCTCAGTATTATACTCGACATACCTCTAGCGTGAGTATTTTCTCCTTTGGCTGTGAGACTCCAACCTATACTACGTTATACTACCAAGATTTATACCAATGTTCTGTATGCTATGAATGATTAATATACATACATACATACATACATACATACATACACCACAGACAAGTCAGAGGTGGTAAGATTGAGGACGGGATGACCAGTGGTGATACAATCCTAGAGTGCTGGACTGACTGACTCACTCACTCACTCACTGACTCACCACATAGCCATCACGCGCCTTACCTAGCCAGTCTGTCTCTCTTCCTGTTCTTCCGGATGTAGGATTCAACTCGGCCGACTTATTTTCTTCTTCTTCTTCTTCTTCTTCTTTCTTCTTCATTCTTCTTCTTCTTCTTTTTTCTTCTTCTTCTTCTTCTTCTTCTTCTTCTTCTTCTTCAGCGAGCAAGTTTATCTTATTTCCAATTGGTAATTCCGTGGCCTCTGTCTCCTGTCACTGTTGCCATTCCTATACCTCTTCTGATGATGTCTCTTACTGTTGTCATTTACCTCCTTGTCTCCACTTCACACCTTGAGGATGACCTATTACTCTCTCCTTCTCTGCCTGAGGAGGAGATAAACCCTCAAGTTTTAGTAGAGAGTGGTGGAACATACAGACTTAGTTCCTCCTTGAAGTGTTTGTTTGTTAAGGTGAAGAAGGTAAACACAGCTCACCAAGACCTGTAAACCACCTTCTGAACTTTCCCCCCACCCCCCTTCTTACACCTTCTTACCCCTCACCCCCTTACCCCTCACCCCTTACCCCTTTCACCCTCACCCCTCAACCCCCTTACCCCTCTTACCCCCCCACCGAGGCAAAAAGGGGGCGACAAACTGGTGTGAGATGTTGGAAAATTGGTGACTCACGAGACCTGAATCTTTCGCAAAGGAGTTTGTAAATTGTGAAAGGCTCGACTATATATATCATTAGTGACTCAATAGCTGTGAACGAGACCTGGTGAAGCGATGGATGTATCTTGGTGATGTCTTGAGCGTTAACTTTAAGAGTGGTGAATAATGATGTTCTGGGGAGACTAGAGTTTATACTTGTGATGGGAAGTACGAGGAAATGAGAGAGAGAGAGAGAGAGAGAGAGAGAGGTAATAGGAACCGTACACACACACACACACACACACACACACACACACACACACACACACACACACACACACACAAAGTTACGAAGAATAATCAAGTCGAAGCACAGAAAAAAAACATAAATTCCATTCATGAATAAAAAATAAATAAATAAAAGAAATAAAAAAAAGTCAAAATATCTCACTAAGTAACAATAACAAATCTGTATCGTAATTAAAAAAAAAAAGAGAAAGAGAAAAAATGTTACATCCTGGTTATAATTTTAGCCTGGGACGACATCAACAACAATACGCCTTTGAGCAATGACTGTGTGGCCCACTTCTGTGTTGTGGCTGCCGTCTCACCCAACTAAAAAAAAAAATCTCAATTAGTTTACTCATTGAAACAACTGGTTGGTTTTAGATATTTGGCATCGTTGGCTTAGGCTTGAGAGTCACCCAAGTCACATGTTAAAGTGTATATCATTGTTGAAATCTTACGTGTGGTGATGGTGGGTGTGGGGGGTGGGGGGAGGACACACACACACACACACACACACACACACACACACACACACACACACACACACACACACAGTACAAAGATGGACGATCAACCTACAAATGATATGCAAATGTGGGAAGGACTTTGTTGACGCCCAAATCAGATCCCGAGACTGCACCAGCTCCTACAGTACCTGATCTGTCCACGTCATATTTCTTAACTCTTTGTACTGAAAGCTTTTGTTAATCAAGTGACCCGCTCTCCAATTTCATCATATACAACCTTTATCATCTCTGTTTAGTATATATTTTCATCAATTTTGCCTTCCATGTTATCTGAATGTTCTTGTACTACATCACAAAAGCTACAGCCTGAGGAGACAGTAATATAGCCAAGACTCTCAGTTGATCGCGTGATGCATACCGCCATACTCGGCATCTTGTCATAAATAACACGAGAAAATATTAGTCAAGTGTCACTGTTAAATTCATTGACTGAGGCGTCGTCCCCTTACCAAACACTGGGGGTATTTGGAGTGAGACTCTTTGAACTTTTAGAGGCTCTATAACGCAGAGCCCAGACTCATAGGTCGGGAGTAGTTGAGGAGGTGAAGTGCCCCCCCACACACAGTGCCCCACCACACCCACACACACACACCCCACAGTGCCCCAACACCACACACACACACACACACACACACACACACACACACACCCCACAGTGCCCCAACACACACACACACACACACACACACACACACACACACACACACACACCCACAGTGCCCCAACACCAAACACACACACACACACACACACAGTGCCCCCCCACACCCACACACACACAACCCACAGTGCCCCCCACACCCACACACACAACCCACACACAACCCACACACACAACCCACAGTGCCCCAACACCAAACACAACAGCCATATTATATCAGATAGCTCAAGTGATTTAGATTAATGGTCACTTATTGTTCAGTGGTAAAGTAAGGCCTGGCTCTGAACCTCACCACTAACCTAACTGGAACTGTTTTGGCCAGACATCTGATGAGTTCTGACATGGTATAATTTAAATCAAGGTAGATGTCTAAAATATCATGAGGGCCGATGATGATGATGATGATGATGATGATGATGATGATGATGATGATGATGATGGTGATGATGATGATGATGATGATGATGATGATGATGATGATGATGATGACTGTTACCTAACATTGTATATTTTTAGTATAAGTGAATGAGGTCGTTAGAGTGAAGGGTTGAATCGTTTTACATAACACTGAACTGAGTTGTGTTTATCGCTGAGAAATGACCATTATTCTGTAGTAAGATGGAGGAGGAGGAAGGAAAAGGAAGGAAGAAAGGAAGGAGGGGGAGGAGAAGGAGAAGAGAGACGTGGAAGAAGAGGTGGAGGAGAGATATAGGTGTCTGAAGGATAGAGAGGAGGAGAAGGAAGGAGGAAGAGGAGGAAGGGTGACAGGTGAGGAAGATTACAGGTGAGGAAGAGGACAGAAGGGCTGACTGACTCACTGTTGAACTTGGCACCTGGACACTTGTTTGTAAGTAGAGGAAGAGAGGGCGGAGTAAGGGCGGGGAGGGGGGTACAAAATAAGGTATTGGTGGTGGTGGTGGTGGTAGTGGTGGTGGGTGGTGGTGGTGGTGGTGGTGGTGGTGGTAGTAGTGTGGATGGTAGTTGTAGTGGTGGGTGGTAGTTGTAGTGGTGGGTGGTAGTTGTAGTGGTGGGTGTTAGTGGCGGTGATGGTAATTATGGTGATGGTAATAATAGTAGTGGTGGTGATAATAATGGTGGTGGATGAAACAGCCTCAATATAATAGCAATAGTTCTTACAATAATAGAATTACTGGGAGCCATCTTGAATGTTTACGTGTGTGTGAGGATGGGATTCTAAGACTCTCTTCGTATGACCACTTTCAACGTGATTAGTTCATTTTAGCTGTTCAGAACTCGTTATAGATGTTCACTTTAGTTGTTTTAGTAATTGAATATCTTATAGGCATCGTTAAAATAACGGTATATGATCTGTTTAACACACTGCAAATACTCGAGCATTTCATCTGTGTTGCAAGAACAGCTCGTATTGATCTGTGTTGCAGGAAACGCTCGTATTGATCTGTGTTGCAGGAAACGCTCGTATTGATCTGTGTTGCAGGAACAGCTCGTATTGATCTGTGTTGCAGGAAACGCTCGTATTGATCTGTGTTGCAGGAAACGCTCGTATTGATCTGTGTTGCAGGAAACGCTCGTATTGATCTGTGTTGCAGGAAACGCTCGTATTGATCTGTGTTGCAGGAAACGCTCGTATTGATCTGTGTTGCAAAAACCGACTCTTGTAAAAAAAAAAACCCATAAGACATAACCATTGTTTTAGTGAAGGTACTGAAGGACTGACTATGCTAATATATGTGTTTAGTGGAGGTGACATTTGGCTTATGTTTTATGGTATTTGAGACAACACATATTTATTTACGGCTGATAAACATGACTCAGTAGTAAAATAAGTGTCACTCTGATGAACCAAACATTTGACGTGTGTTGACTGAACCGAATATATTAATCTATGTTGCAAGTACCAAATACATTCACGTGTGCCCGAAAACCTATCTTAATTATGTTGATTTCTGTTGCAGGAACTAACCTTTATTAATCAGATGTTGCATAAAAAGATTTTAAATGATACGTGTTGCAGAAAAGGACTACATTACTCTATGTTGCAGGAACTAACTACATTATTACTCCGTGTTGCAGTAAGAAGGAATTATATTGATTGTATGTTGCAAGAACCGACCATACCTGTTACCTGTCACAACAGAGAGACTTTTTATATAATTTTAATGGACGTGTCATAAACGAAATCATTTTTATCCTTCTGCAGCGGTGGATTCTGGCGGAGGTGTGAGAGATGGTCCGTGATCAAGGCAACAAGACATTCACTTAGGGCCAGAGGCAGCAGTTTTAGCTCCGTGGTAAATAAAGTTCTTTTAGGGCAACTCTGAAGAAGCTCACACACACACACACACACACACACACACACACACACACACACACACACACACACACACACACACACACACGCTAACACAGTGTAAACAGACAGTGAATCACTTAGTGGATCGGAACTCTACTCATAGACTTATATTACTTGTTGACGGGTTACATAGAGCTGTACAGTAGTAGTAGTAATAGTAATAGTAGTAGTAGTAGTAGTAGTAGTAGTAGTAGTAGTAGTAGTAGTAGTAGTGTGTGTGTGTAAACAAAGGTATACAGTTAACTTTCCACCACAATATGACATAAATGGTGTATGTCAAAGGGTGATTGTTTATGTGCCAAGATGGTTCCCCCTCCGTCCATGTGTCCGTCCGTCCGTCCGTCCAATATGACCATGGGGAGGGGGGTGGGGGATGTGTTTACAGAACCAAAAGGTGTGAGGCACTCTTATTGAGACTTACTTCAGGTGAGTGTTATTACTGCCACCTGGTGACCTGTAGCCTTTGACTCCCTTCCTTCTACCTGGTGACCCTTGTGACCTCCCTCCGCCTGGCCTAGAAAATATATTATCTCCGGTGATAAATAAAGTCAGCCAGTTCTTCTGTCAGTGGTGTTGTCCTCCCTTAGTGGGTCCACAGCTCCCCTTAATGGGTCCACAGCTCCCCTTAGTGGGTCCACAGCTCCCCTTAGTGGGTACACAGCTCCCCTTAGTGGGTCCACACCTCCCCTTAGTGGGTCCACACCTCCCCTTAGTGGGTCCACACCTCCCCTTAGTGGGTCCACAGCTCCCCTTAGTGGGTCCACAGCTCCCCCTTAGTGCAGTGGTTCTCAGCACCTGTTTGCCCCATGCACCCCTTTCACCATATGTCAGAATGTCATTCCCCTGGTTGAGAACCCCCACCTGCCTAAGTGGGTCCCTGGCTCTCTTAGTGGGTCCTGGCTCCCCTTAGTAGTCCCTGTCTCTTAGTGGGTCTGGCCTTAGTGGGTTACAGCTCCCCCTTAGTTGAATTTGTCTAGTGAAGGTGTTAATATATACAGGAGGCCAGACGGACCACCACCAGGGCAGCTTGTACCTCACTTTATAATTATATGTTTATTATTTTTCCTCTTCTACAACTCTTCCTCATTCTTGCCTTCCTCCCCACCTGTCGCCACCTGTTTCACTCTTCTCTCTACCTGTTTCTTCCTCCCTTCTTGCCTCCTCTTTCCTCCCTCCACCCTTCCCTTCTCACCTCCACCCCCCCTTTCCTAACCTCACCTCCACCCCCTTTCCTAACCTCACCTCCACCCCCTCCCTAACCTCCTCACCCCTCCTAACCTCCACCTCCACCCCTCCCTAACCTCACCTCCACCCCCTCCTAACCTCCTCCACCCCTCCCCAACCTCACCTCCCACTCCCTCCTCCCTCCCCTCCTCCTCCCCCTCCCCTCTCCCCCTCCCCATCATCCATCAGCCACCAGTACCTTTCCTCCAGGTTGATCACTCTTAATTAACTTCTAATTGCCTCTTACCTGCCAGGGGCAGGAGGTGTGTGTGTGTGTGTGTGTGTGTGTGTGTGTGTGGGCTCATGTTGACATTGAAGTGATCACGAAGCCTTGTGGTTGAGGGTGAATAAAACCTAACCTAACCTAACTAAACCTAACCCTAACCTAACCTAACTAACCTAACCTAACCTAACTAAACCACCAACCACGTCGTTATTTCAGACACACCACACCCTCGGGCTACGACTACCCAGGTGTTTTGACGACCCTAAAGTAGTAATAGTCGTTTGAAGGGTCGTAAACACTTCCTCAAAAATAGCTTTCAGATTATTCACAAATACTGCCAGGTGCCAAGACCCATTGGGTGAGGTGCAGGTTGTCTCTCTCACTTCAATCTCACTTCATTTTAACCTCACCTCATTTAACCTCACCTCACTGCACCTCAACTCACTTGTCAGGCCGCACCTCGATTATGCGGTTCAGTTCTGGTGCCCCTATTACATAAGAACATAAGAAAATAAGGAGTCTGCAATAGGCCGGTTGGCCTGTGCATGGCAGCTCCTGTCGAGAGTTACTACCACTCTCTATCATCCATGAATCTATCTAGCCTCCTTTTGAAACTTTCCAGGTTCCCGCACTTACTACAAAGTTGCTAAGCTTGTTCCACTCGTCCACCACCCTATGTGAACCAGTTCCTTCCTATCTCCTCCTAAACGTAAACTTATCAACTTGAATCCGTTGCTCCAGGTCCTATCCTGCTCGGAATATTATAAGAACTTTATCTATATCCCCTTTATGATTCCTTTCACCCTTAAATACTTCTATCATATCTCCCGCACTCTTCGTCTTTCTAGGAATGCAAGTTAAGTTTCTTTAACCTATCCTGATATGGAAGGTTTCTAAGTCCCGGAATCATTTTGTCATTCTTCGCTGCACCGACTCTAGTGAATTGATATCCATTCTATAATAGGGGCACCAGAACTGAACATAATCGAGGTGCGGCCTAACTAGCGCAAGATATAGTTGCAATAAGACCTCTGCACTCTTGTTACTTACACTTCTAGATATAAAACCCAATACTCTGTTTGCCTTATTTCGAACATTAACGCACTGTTTTCTAGGCCGTAGGTCCAGGCTTACAAGTACCCCTAGGTCTCTTTCACAAGTCGACTTCTCAAGGCTGATGTTGTTAAGGCTGTATACATTGACAGTATTTATTCTTCCAATATTAAGTACGCTGCACTTGCTGGTGTTGAATTTCATTTGCCATTTTTCAGACCATCCCTGTAGGTTAGGTTAGCTTAGATTAGGTCACTGTAGGTTTTGTTAGGTTAGATTAGGTCACTGTAGGTTATGTTAGGTTAGATTCGGTCACTGTAGGTTATGTTAGGTTAGATTAGGTCACTGTAGGTTATGTTAGGTTAGGTCACTGTAGGTTATGTTAGGTTAGATTAGGTCACTGTAGGTTATGTTAGGTTAGATTAGGTCACTGTAGGTTATGTTAGGTTAGGTCACTGTAGGTTATGTTAGGTTAGATTAGGTCACTGTAGGTTATGTTAGGTTAGGTCACTGTAGGTTAGATTAGGTTCAAAACACCACAGAGAGGAGAAAAGAGTAGTTTTCACCTTACAGCAGGTTAGCAGCCGGTGTGGTGGGGTCCTGAGTCTCAGGTGTCCTCATAAGCTGTGATCTGAAAATGACAAACAAACTTCAGGACTCCATTTCAAATACGTAGTTCAGCTGTTAGGGTATATTATAGAAGGAATTTACTTATGTTGAAGTTTGTGGGATAGGTTAGTGGGATAGGTTAGTGGGATAGGTTAGTGGGATAGGTTAGTGGGATGAGTTAGTGGGATAGGTTAGTGGGATAGGTTGGTGGGATAGGTTAGTGGGATGGGTTAGTGGGATAGGTTGGTGGGATGGGTTTGTGGGATAGGTTTGTGGGATAGGTTAGTGGGATAGGTTTGGTGGGATAGGTTAATGGGATAGGTTTGTGGGATGGGTTAGTGGGATAGGTTAGTGGGATGGGTTAGTGGGATAGGTTTGTGGGATGGGTTAGTGGGATAGGTTGGTGGGATAGCTTAGTGGGATAGGTTAGTGGGATGGGTTAGTGGGATGGGTTAGTGGGATAGGTTAGTGGGATAGATTAGTGGGATGGGTTGGTGGGATAGGTTTGTGGGATGGGTTTGTGGGATGGGTTGGTGGGATAGGTTAGTGGGATGGGTTAGTGGGATGGTTGTTGGGGATGGGTTAGTGGGATGGGTTGGGATGGGTTGGGATGGGTTGGTGGGATAGGTTATTTGTCACACACACGTACATCAGTGTTGCCAGTTTGCCAACATCATTTCTCACTTATGGCAATGAAATTCAAGCCGAGGGAGGAGGAGGGCACTTAGCCTGGGCTCCAACTACCCAGCAGTGGTATGGCTCAGAGGCAAGAACGTGCAATACTCCTCGTCCTAAGACCGGCTTTCATTAGTTACTGTATGGACACGTAGACCTAAAGACCATGGAATTATTTCTGTCATTTCCAATAGCCTTCATTTTGCGTCTACTTGGGGTTGTGTGGTGGGGGGGATGGTGGGGTGATTGGAGGCGGTGAAGGTGGTTTGGAGGGGGTTTGGGGGATGAGGAGGGATAGGGGATAGGGGAGGGGAGGGGTTTTGGGAGGCTGGATACTATGAATTATGAGACAAAGGTATAAACACAACCGCCATGTTTGTTGTTGTTGGCTAGGGAAGAAGAGGAGGAGGAGGAGGAGGAGAGAAGGCAAGCTGGCTAGATCATGGATGGACAACTCCTTCCTCCTACCTCCTCCTTCTCCTCCTCCTCTCTCCTCTCCTTTTCTCCTTCTTCTCCTCCTCCTCCTCCTTCTTCTCTCACCCCCTCTTCCCCTAACTAACGTATCACTACCTTGAAGAATGGTAGTTAGAGGTGGTTACTGGTGATGGTGGTAGTGGTGGTGGTTAGTAGTCCTGGAGGGTAGTAGTAGTAGTAGTAGTGGTGATAGTAGTAGTGGTAGTAGTAGTAGTGGTGATAGTAGTAGTAATAGTGTCTCCATTTAGTATAGTGGTAGTGACTGCAGGTGATAATGGTGGTAGTAGTGGTGGTGGTGGTGGTAGATGATGATAGTGGTAGATTGTGGTGGTTGTGTTGTGATAGGTGGACTTGTTTGTGGTAGATGGCTGTTGTGGTAGGTGATAGATAATAAATAATAATATCCCCACATTTACAGGTAATAAGCAACAGGTATATCAATAAACCACACAATACTAAACCACTCTTAATTAAACCAACCTTGAAAGAACATATAAAACCAATATATAATCTCTAACTTCAGTGTTTATTTTACATTGAAGAACAGAAGAACACACACACACACACATGTACGTCACTCACCCAAACTTACGGGAAACGTGAATAATATCAGTGTATGTATGTATGTATGTATGTATGTATGTATGTATGTATGTATGTATGTATGCTAATTACACCTCACCACTGTCGACAAGATTTACCATATTTTTCTGTCTCTCTCTGTCTCTCTCATTTACCATGGTGATATATTCCTCCTGTCTTACTTACGTCTTCAAGGAGCGTGACCGAACAAACTATTTCTTGTTTGTTTTTTGTTTTACGGGTTTTGTACAGTAGAGTAACCAGGTGTCACAGTCAACACCTGGCGGCCATTTTGAATACCACCCTTAACGTCATGAGCAATTCAACCAATAGGTGGCGCTGAATCAAGATGGTGGTGACGTCAAATATAAATGCTACCAATCGGTGACGTTTAATCTAGATGGCCGTGACGTCACATAGATGAATACAGATTATGGGTTCTATTAAATCTAAATGATCATGACGTCACATTCAATACGACCAATAGTAAGCGAGGAGTCTGAAAAATCACTAATCACAGAGATGTACAACGGTGACGTCATTACCAGACGACTGTAGATGGGCGTGCCTATAAGCCCATCCCCATCAGGTTCTTGACATTATAATGAAATATTTTTGCTTTCCCAGGTCCTACGTCACAGGTCCCAGGGTCCCAGGGTCCCAAGTCCTCGGTCCCAGTTCCCAGTTCCAGGATCCCAGTTCCCAGTTCTAGGGTCCCAGTTCCCAGTTCCAGAGTCCTAAATTTCAGTTCCAGGTCCCAAGTACCAGTTCCTAGGTTCAAGTTCCAAGTCCTAGATCCCAGTTTCAGGTCCTAGGTCCACTTAACAGGGTCCCGGGTCCTAGGTCCTGTATCCCAGGTGTCTCAGGTCATCAGGTCACAGGTGCAGGCGGTAATCAGCTCCTAGTAATTGAAGAGGGGTGAGGTGGGACTGCCTCTCCCACCTGGCTGAGGGGGAGGAGGAGGAGGAGGAGGAGAAGAAGAGGAGGAGAAGGAAGGCGAGGAAGAAGAAGAGGAGGAGGAGGAGGAGGAGGAGGAGGAGGAGGAGGAGGAAGAAGAGGAAGAAGAAGACACAAGTCAACACAAGAACACTAACTAAAGAACAACTGTGAACTACAAAATTATACCTGACCAAGTGACCCGTCTGTCCTTGGAGCCCTGAGATGGACAGATGGCTTGACAGAAAGTGATGTCATGCACTATCTGTCTCCCCTACTCCCCCTCCCCCTCATCCCTGTCACTCATCCATACATAAATAAACACACACACACACACACACACACACACACACACACACACACACACACACACACGCGCGATTCTTCAGTGGTGTGTGGATCCCATAGAAATGAAGGGGGACTAATTCTCACACGTGTTAGGGTACCAATGATTCTTAATGGGTTATCAGGGTTATTTAAAGAGCTAATGTGTTTTATCTTGAGGGGAAAGGGGAGGGGTGGCTGGGAGGAAGGGGTTTAGGGGAAGGGTAAGGGAAAGGAGATGGTAAAGGGGGAAAAGTAAGGTGAAAGGAGGAAGGATTAATGAAGGAAAGGAGGTTGAGAAAAGAAGAGGAAATGAGAAAAATGAAGGGTAAAGGGGAAGGAGGGAGGGAAAGGGAGAGGTGAGGGGAAGGAGAAGTGAGGGGAATGATGGGGTGAGGGGAAAGAGATGGAGACAAAGATCCCTCTCCGCGACCTTCCCGTCCTAAGAGACATGACCCCTTGAAGTTCTGACCTTTCAACTTCCAAAGCCGAGGAGCATCTGTGCCAAGTGTGACTAAGTTAGCAATTTCCGCTTTGAGTCATGCTAACGGTGTGCGTACAGGAGTGTTTGGTAGACTTCAATATGGACGCCACTGAACCGTTCTTCGTAAGTAGCAAGCACTCACAAGCACTTACAAGCATTCACAAGGACTCACAAGCACTTACAAACACTCACAACGACTCGCAATCAATTACAAGCGCTTACAAGGACTCACAAGCACTCACAAACACTCAAAAGCACTTACAAGCACTCACAAGCACCCTCAAATGGCTAAAAGCAGTTAAGAATGCCTACAGACGTCTCGGAAATCATGCAGTGTTGCCAAAATAATATGACTGGGTGAAGGAGGCGAAGCAAGAGTAAGAGACGGGGAGGAGAGACGGGGAGGAGGCGGTGGTGGTGGTGATGTGCGTAGCAGTTTTGGCTAAGTCCGCTACGAATACCAGACCGAGTTTGGTGGTTGAGGTGCTAAGGATAGCTCTAGTGTTATGCTCGGGGCTATATTTAGCACCCATGGCTAAGACTCTGTGGGCTATATTTATAATGATTATCTTGTAACGGGGTAATTATATAAACCGTAATGGGAATTATTTAATAATTTATATACTTTTAAATATCTCCTAATAACACTCAGGTAATTAAAACAACAAAAGGTAAGTTCATTAATATTTCAATTCTAATTAGAGTTTTGTCGCAACTGTTTTTTTTCATAATATTTTGAATTTGTTAAAAATGTAATTAATGACCTTTTTCCATGTGTTGTTTAGGGTCATATATATATTAATTTGTTGTAACCTTTCTTAGTTATTTTTTGTTATTATGTTAAACGTTAGTTAGTTTTGATGTGTCCTCATTATTATTATTATTATTATCATTATTATTATTATTATAATTATTATTATTATTATTAACAACAGTTCTTATATTATCATTGCTCATTATGCTTCTCTATTTTATCAAGGTTCTTCCTGTTCCTCTTCCTCGTCTTCCTCAACGTTATATTATGCCTATTTCACTCCTCCAAATTCCTCAAGTTTATTCCATTATCTTTAATTTACTGTCTCTCTCTCCTTCTCTCTTCTCACTCTCTCTCATATTTCACCATTTATTCACCCTCTTTTTTTCTCCACTGTTTCTTTTATTTTTATCATCATGTTATCTTTGACTATGTTTACGCCGTGATCTTTATCGAGGTGTGTGTGTGTGTGTGTGTTATCAGTACTCCTCTTTTGCCTCTCTTTCGTAAACATATAATTCGTGTCAGTTTCTTCCTTATCTTTCCATCATGTGTTTTATCTCTTCATCTCTGTCGCTGCTTCTTCTTCATTACTCTCTATATATTCATCTATCTAGCAGCCTGTATCTTCGCCACTGCTGGTTTGAGTTATCAGTGTAGTCAGAAGAGGCAGCATACCTGTAATTTAATGGTAGTGATATTCTCTGGCAACACCTGGGCTCTGGTACCTGTGTGTGTGTGTGTGTGTGTGTGTGTGTGTGTGTGTGTGTGTGTGTGTGTGTGTGTGGCGTCACAAAGTACTTCATTTATTTCTTAACAAACCTTCATGGTAGTTACAAGCTTGTCAGGTGCTAATGATATTTCCTGAGATGCTTTTGGCAGGTAAGAGACGAGACATAAAGGTGAGTTTCTCTGTAGTTTGTAAGGGGATAATGGTGTTTATGACCTGATGTGGTATAGCACTATGTAAGGCTCTTATGGAGGTGTGGCTACTGGCGGCTGATGTATCATTCTGTCATTTTTTATTTCCTTTTTTTTTTAGATTTGTTATTTGTTTTTATAATCGTGTTGGAATATACTGCCAGAGCTCTATGTATGCTTACCTATGCATCATACCATTTATATGCATATGTGTAAATTATACTACTACTACTACTACTACTACTACAACTACTACTACTACTGATAATAATAATAGTAGCTTCTCATTGTACCCATCATCCAGCAGCCGAGAGGACCATCGTGTTGTGTGTTGGGACAATAAGTTATATAATCTGGGGGCGTCAATATATATATATATATATACACATGATGGCTGCCTAGTGTATGCCAAACACACACACACACACACACACACGTACACACACAATACGGAAGGGTCTGTACACATATAAATACACGTGATGGTGGTGTTCGGGAAGCCAAAGTCGTCGCCGTTTTCATTGCAAAAGTTCACCACAAATATATCGACCAACGCAACACCTTCAAGACACCCACGGAGAAGACATAGAGGAGGAGGAGGAGGAGGAGGAGGAAGAGGAGGCGGAGGAGGAGGAGAAGGGAGGAACAGGAAAGAGGAGGAGGAGGAGAAGGAGTAGCACAAGAAAAGAGGAGTGGCAGACTGAAGGGAAGTGTTTATTTAGTTGCTTGACACAGTTTGCATACTTTGTCGTCGTTTCCGTAAGTGTTCAAAACTGAATTTCTAAATGGTGACAAGTTCATTTTAGTATATGACATGACATTTCTCTTTCCACTAATTTTTAAATATTCGTCTGTCCGCCACAGTTTGTATATTTTTGTTGTCTTTTCCATGAATTTCTAAAACTTCATATCTATCCGACACAGTTTGTATATTTTGACGATCTGATTTGACTAAAAACTCAAATAACACTGAATTAATCGCTAACTTATGAGAATACATTAATGACCCCAGTAACAAAGGTCAAAGGTCAGAGGGGGTTGTGAATGATAGTGACCGTATAGATCTGCGTCCCGATGTTTCTTAGATATATTTTTTCAAGGCCCACCTCAATACCTACCAGCTGGAGGGTCTATCATAGTTGTATCAGAATGTTTACAAAAATGAAAGAATTCTTATGACAATATGGCGTGACAGAGAGAGAGACTCACTCCTCCTACTCAAGAATTCAAAGTGGAAGGGTAGGATAATGTTGTCAGTTCTGTCTATCTGTCTGTCTGTCTGCCGTTGGTCCTGTCTGTCTGTCTGTTCGTGGGCAACTTTTTGTTAATTAATTGGATGATATTTAATTTGACTATAACTCGAACCCCCGCCCCCCACCCCCCGTCGACCCCCCCCTCCCGTCGACCCTCCCCCCAGTCGACCTCCCGACCCTCCCGTCAACCCCCTTCCCGTCAACCACCCCCTAAAAAATATATCGTCGCATCATTATTATAACACTAAAAAAGATAAATAAATTCCTAAAATAAACGAAAAGAGAAACAAAATTAAGAAATTATAAAGACTAACTTAATATATCTTAAAAATGTTAAAGAGAAAAAAATTGAAATAGAGACGACGTTAAGAGAATTAAAATATAATAAATATATTTTTTCTTCCCCTCCTTTTTTTCCTTTCCTTCCCCCTCCTTTCTCCCCCAACCATCCCTATGAGGTCCGTCGTCGATTCTAATAAAAGTCCCAAAGAAGAAGGACTTACCTCGGGGCATAATAGTATCATCCCACAGGTGTAGTTAAGGTCGATGTTCCCCTAGTGAGTGTATAGAGTTTTTAAGTCTTATGATAAGGGGTGGGACTTGTGATGGTCTTGTAGGTAGTGAGTTTCATATTCTGTCGGTATGTCGGTGTGCCAAGTTTGTTCTGTGCCGCCCGCCCGCCCCCACCCGCCATCTGCCACCCACCACCCACCACCCACTACTGCTTTACCACCCATCCCCCTACCTTTCACTTGCTACTGCTTTCCGCCACCACTTTGCCACCTGCTGCCACCCACCACCTGCACTAACAAAGCGGCAACGGTGGTGATAGTGTGATGGTGGTGATGGTAGTGATGCAATTGGTGATGGTGGTGGTTGTGCAGTGAGGTGATGGTGGTGATGGTGATGTGGTGATGGTGGTGAATGGTGGTAATGGTGTGGTAGTGATAGTGGTGGTGTGGTAGTGATGGTGGTGATGTCATGGTGGTTGTGGTAGTGATGGTAGGTGGTGTATGGTGGTTGTGGTAGTGATGGTGGTGATGGTGGTAATGGTGGTTGTGATGTGGTAGTGAGGTGGTGGTGATGGTGGTGGATGGTGGTTGTGTTGATGGTGGTGATGGGTGGTTGGTGGTGTGTGGTGGTGTGTGGTGATGGTGGTGGTGGTTGTAGTGTGGTGGTGATGGTGGTGTGGTAGTGATGGTGGTGATGGTGGTGATGGTGGTGATGGTGGTGATGGTTGAGGAAGAAGAGATATAGACCTTAGCACTAAACTCCGCCATTATAAACGTGTCAAAAGAGCTCCTCTGACGCACCACCACCTGAGTACGACAACAACAACAACAACAACGACGACAACAGCAACAACAGCAACAACAACAACAGCAGCAGCAACAACAACAACAGCAACAACAGCAACAACAGCAGCAACTAGAAACTAAAACAAACAACAACAACTAGAAACTAAAACAAACAACAACAACAACAACAACAACAACAACAGCTACAACAACAACAGCTACAACACATACTACACAAACTACAACAACAGAACAATAGTAAGCTTCAAAATGAGCTGGAGAGAGAGAGAGAGAGAGAGAGAGAGAGAGAGAGAGAGAGAGAGAGAGAGAGAGAGAGAGAGAGAGAGAGAGAGAGAGAGAATTCGTCCTTAATCGAACCATCACCAGCTACGATATGTCAGGTAAGCAGGTATACTTAATCATACAACAGGTAGGGATATGTCAAAGCATACTTGACTGACCGGAGCATGTCTGACAGGAGCATACCTGATCGGAGCATACCTGGTCGGAGCATACCTAACCTGAGCATACCTGGTGAGAGTATACCTAACCTGAGCATACCTGGTCGTCGTATATCTAACCGGAGCATACCTGGTCGGAGAATACCTAACCGGAGCATACCTGGTCGTCGTATATCTAACCGGAGCATACCTGGTCGTCGTATACCTAACCGGAGCATACCTGGTCGTCGTATATCTAACCTGAGCATACCTGGTGAGAGTATACCTAACCG
Organism: Homarus americanus; assembly: GCF_018991925.1. Classification (NCBI taxonomy): domain Eukaryota; kingdom Metazoa; phylum Arthropoda; class Malacostraca; order Decapoda; family Nephropidae; genus Homarus; species Homarus americanus. The sequence goes on along the minus strand of NW_024714177.1, from coordinate 3,648,183 downwards.
GAGCATACCTGGTCGTCGTATACCTAACCGGAGCATACCTGGTCGAAGAATACCTAACAATATAATCAAGCCGCTATTACACCTATACGATTCATTAGCATACTGCCGAGGTATATATTATTAACCTTAAACTAACTTAGCAAGATTTTAAGTCCAATGAAATATATTAACTAAAGAGAAATGAGTCAGAGTAACTTATTTAAGTAAAGTACATCAAATTAACTTACGATATATTTTATGTAATTATTTGTACTGAGTCTAAGATCACTCCAGGTAAACAGAGAGGTCATAATCTGAGTCTAAGATCACTCCAGTTAAACAGAGAGGTCATAATCTGAGTCTAAGATCACTACAGGTAAACAGAGAGGTCATAATCTGAGTCTAAGGTCACTACAGGTAAACAGAGAGGTCATAATCTGAGTCTAAGGTTAACAGGGAGAGGTGAAGACATCTCGTGTGTATGGAGAGAGAGAGAGAGAGAGAGAGAGAGAGAGAGAGAGAGAGAGAGAGAGAGAGAGAGAGAGAGAGAGAGAGAGAGAGAGAGACTAAAGATCGAAAAACAGGAAAACAAGAACCCCCCCCCCCTCTTCTCTCATGAGCTAAGACGCCAATTATGAATATCATGGTCACTTTGGTCATTATCTCATCTCACCCCTTTATCCCTTTACCCATTAGACCAAAAGGGTAAGAGAAGATGATGGTGGGTGTCCTAGTGAGGCAGAGAGTCAGGCAGGCAGTTCCCGATTTAACAATGACTAGTATTTATATATAACTTGTGATTAAGAAGGCTAAGCTATTTCTGGGGTGCTGAGCCTCACCCACTCATGTGACTGTGGTTTTGCCGGGATACTGCCAGGGTGGGTGGATGGATGGAAGGGTAGGTGGAAAGGTAGGTGGAAAGGAAGGTGGAATAAATGAGAGGGAGGAAGGTGAGAGGTAAAGAGACAGATAGAGGATAGTGATTAAGCATTCCCACACCTGTACTAATAACTCCTCCATACCTGTATTAATAACACCTCCACACCTGTACTAATAACACCTCCACACCTGTATTAATAACACCTCCACACCTGTACTAATAACACCTCCACACCTGTACTAATAACACCTCCACACCTGTACTAATAACACCTCCACACCTGTACTAATAACACCTCCACACCTGTACTAATAACACCTCCACACCTGTACTAATAACACCTCCACACCTGTACTAACAACACCTCCACACCTGTACTAATAACACCTCCACACCTGTACTAATAACACCTCCACACCTGTACTAATAACACCTCCACACCTGTACTAATAACTCCTCCACAGACACACCAAATAATGTGTCTTGTTATATTCTTACAAAAATTATCATATATTTCAAAATTTATGTTGAAACTCGTACAAATGGAAGTTTATTTCTATAACTTATGAAACTCACATAAACATCCAGCTAAGGAAAATATTCACCAATAGAAACAATGGTCGTAAAAATCATGAATAATAATTGGAGGATTTTGTTAATGTGTGCGTTTCCTGGGCTGTGATTGGTCCTTCTGCGTCATCACTTGCTGGGCTTATATAGAAAACAGTAATCCTATTGGTAGCTATTGTTTTGGTAGGATTTTCTTCTGCGGAATGTGATTGGTCCTTCTGCGTCATCACTTGTTGTGTTCATATTGGTTGTGTTTCCTGGGCTGTGATTGGTCCTTCTGCGTCATCACTTGTTGGGGTTCATATTGGTTGTGTTTCCTGGGCTGTGATTGGTCCTTCTGCGTCATCACTTGTTGGGGTTCATATTGGTTGTGTTTCCTGGGCTGTGATTGGTCCTTCTGCGTCATCACTTGTTGGGGTTCATATTGGTTGCGTTTCCTTGGCTGTGATTGGTCCTTCTGCGTCATCACTTGTTGGGGTTCATATTGGTTGTGTTTCCTGGGCTGTGATTGGTCCTTCTGCGTCATCACTTGTTGGGGTTCATATTGGTTGTGTTTCCTGGGCTGTGATTGGTCTTTCTGCGTCATCACTTGTTGGGGTTCATATTGGTTGTGTTTCCTGGGCTGTGATTGGTCTTTCTGCGTCATCATCAGCTGTCCGGGGTTGAGCGAGTATCACTTGTTCCTAAATGCAGACGGAGAAGTATACGAATAAACATGATAGACGTAAGAAAATATTTGTAAGCTAAATAAGTCGTGAGGTTTATAAATGAGCGTTTATTTTCACTTCTCTCTAGTGTATAAAATAGACCTGGCAGAGGGGAGGCGGCGCTGCCCATCTTCATTCTGATCTCTGAAATGCTTTGGAGAACGAAACTCAAAGACACGGCATCAGAGGCGACCGATTCAACACCCACTTGAGGATATTTCTATTGTATGACATCCTGCTAATAATAAACACTGCTCTAAAATACACATGGCAGAGGATGTCTATATATATATATATATGTCTCCTACTGAATAAATTTAATACACTCTGGTGATGCCTCCGTAAATAAGGGCAAAACGCCATATTCTACTGAAACAATTTCCTCTGGAGTAAAGTGACTGTGTTGTTTACATCTGATGGCGCGATGCATACGTGACCACATTTCTGAACTTCGCCACGTATATTTTTAGACTTTAGTTGTCATCTTATAAACTGCATGGTGCATTCGAGAGTAAATGAATTCTTTTTTTATTTTATATTTTGCATGTAGGATATACGGAAGTCTAATATTATCCACCTGGCTTTATCTAAGGATGGATATTGTGTACGGGAGACGGAAGCCAAATATCCTAAACACATTGATAAGGTAACATGAGGATGAAGACCACAACTCCAACCTATCCTCCACATCCTTCAAAAAATTAACAAAACACAGCTACCAATCCACTCTCAAAACCTCACAGCTGGTCAGTCAAGATCAAGAAAAGTTAGACACAGACTTTAAAATGGAGACAAGAACTACCTGCCGTGTGTGTGGTGGTGGGTGGGGTCCTTCAAGGAGAGAGTCTCGTTTCATCATTCTTTTACTATCGGGAGAATGACTTTGTTTACTTAAGCAGAGAAGAAATACAAGGTAAGAAACACCATCTCGGTATGTTAATGACCTTCCTACTTGGATTTACTGTAGTTGTTCAGAAACTCAACACTTGACAACCAAATGCGCGAAATAGTTTGGTGGGATTAATTTAACACAGCATTAATTTATACTTCTCCCTTGTTCAGTACACTCAACACTCAATATATTCTCCTGTTCAATATACACTCTACACTTCTCCCTTGTTCAGTCCACTCAACACTCAATATATTCTCCTGTTCAATATACTCTACACCTTCTCCTGTTCAATATACACTCTACACTTCTCCCTTGTTCAGTCCACTCAACACTCAATATATTCTCCTGTTCAATACACTCTACACCTTCTGTTCAGTACACATTCAACCTTCTCCTGTTCAATATACACTCTACACCTTCTCCTGTTCAGTACACATTCAACCTTCTCCTGTTCAATACACTTAACATTCATTACTAAAATAAATAAAGAAAATAATGAAATAAAATGCTCAAGAAAATAAGTTAATAAACACGAAGTAAAGCATAGGAGAAAAATTAAAATAAGGCAAAAGTAAAAAAAAGTAAAAATAAGGAACAAGAAAATCAAACGAAAAAAATAAGGAACAAGAACAATAGAAATCAAGACCAGGACAAAACAAAAAACAAAGACAATGATATAAACAAAAGAAGAAAATGAAGCAAAAGCAAGAAAATAAGATGAAAGAAAATGAAGAAAAATTATAGAAGCTTGACTAAGATGTAGCAGGTATATGTAAGTGAAACATGTGTACGTACGTGCAGTGAGAGGTGTACACGGGATGGATACACACACAGGAAGAGAGAGATAGAAAGAGACAGAGGGAGAGAGAGAGAGAGAGAGAGAGAGAGAGAGAGAGAGAGAGAGAGAGAGAGAGAGAGAGAGAGAGAGAGAGAACAGTATCAACACAACAGGTTAATATAGATGAGGTTAGTTTATTGATGTAATTACAGGTAACAGATAAGTAATTCAACACCAAACCAAACCAAACCTAACCTAACCTAACCTTTTTACCTGTACTTTTCACCTGTGGCTGTATTGTTGTTTTGTGATAATTAATGAAAGTGAAATATAGACCCATGAGTGATGGCTGGTAGGTAGGGGTGAGCAGAGCAGCTCATCCTTGTTGATGGATTACCTGGAGGTAGGCCAAGCATACGAGGTGTGAGGGAGGGAGGAAGGTGGGTCGCTCTCCTACCTGAACCTCCTCCATCACACACACACATATATAATACACTGTCATAAGACCTATTTCCTTATACTTCTCACATGGGAGGAACGACTTAACGTGTGTTGTGGATTAGCTCTATTGTGACCCCTTCCTCCTAGGTTCTGTATACATAGATGTGGTGGATGAGATGTTTATGGTGGCACGTCACAAATGTTTGATACGGTCGATGGTGTTGGGTGGATCATGGGGGACTTCCGACCGTATAGAAGCAGTGGGTTAACACTTTCTTATACCCTGATGAGTAAGTAATGTTTTATTTTTTTTAAGGGGTGTTTAAAGAAGTGAAGGGGGTGTTAGGGGAGGGGTGAGGGGGTGAGGAAGATACTGAGGAAGGAAGGGGAAAGGGGATGAGAAGGGGGTGGTAAGGAGGAGGAGTAAGGTGAGAAAAGAAGGAAGGGGAAGAAAGGAGAAAGGAGAGAGAAGGTGGGAAAGGAAATGGTAAGGGAAAGGAGGAAGGAATAGAAGAGGAAAGGGAGGGACGAATGGAAGGGAGAAGAGAGGGAGGAATGGAAGGGGGGAAGGCAAGTTTGTAGAAGGAAGGTGATAGAGAACCGAAGGAAGGGAGGAAGCAAGGAAAGCTAGAAAAAGAAAAAGGAATAGAAGAGGGAGGAATGGGGAAGGAAGGAGGGAGCAGAATAGCAAGGGGATGGGAGAGGGAAGGACAGCTCAGGGAGGGGAAGGCAACAGGGAGGGAGGGAAGGAGTCGAGAGGGGAAGACGGGGGAGGGAACAGGAGGGAGAGGTTAGGGTAGTGGTGGGTGACAGGGAGACAGGGAGGGGAAGACGGAGGAAGGGGGTAGGGATAGGGAGAAGGGCAGGGGGGGGACATTGGGTACTCTTGACATTTTGCAAGTGATTTTTTGTGACCTTGGTTTAGTCCCAGAGCCCCAGAACATGACGCGGATTTAATCTCTGTGCCTCCTGTCCGTGCATACTTCTGAATTTCGACACAATCTTGAGCACCACAGCTATTGAATTCCACATAGCTGAACGCCACACTACTGAACGCCACACTACTGAAAGCCACACTACTGAACGCCACACTACTAAACGCCACACTACTGAACGCCACACTACTGAACGCCACACTACAGAACGCCACACTACTGAACGCCACACTCTTCAACGCAAATCAGCTGATACATGTAAACAAAAGTCAGCTGATATATGTAAACACAATAACCTGACGCACACACACCGTATCCTAACAACAGCAACCACAGGATAAATACCGGATGGTGGAGACAGGTGGGGGTGTCAAGGTGTCACATTGGCATGACACGTAAGAACATAAGAACATAAGAATGGAGGAAACTGCAGTGGGCCGATTGACCCATACTGGGCAGTCCCGTTTACACCCAACCCCTATTGCTCATATAAGCATCCAACCTGTGTTTGAAGCTATTCAGCGTATTCGAGTTAATGATGATATTTGGTAACTTGTTCCATTCATCCACTACTCTTTTTTCAAACCAGTGTTTACCTATTCCGCGTCTAAATCTAAATTTGTGTAATTTAAAACCATTGTTACGAGTTCGCTCCTGGTTGGATAGTTTGAGTACCATTGTAATGTCCCCTTTGTTTAACCCTGATTTCCATTTATACACCTGTATCAAGTCGCCCCTCACTCTACGTCTCTCGAGGGAGTGCAAATTAAGATGCTTTAGCCTGTCTCTGTACTCAAGGTTCCTAATGCCCGGGATTAGTCTTGTCATTCTCCTCTGGATTCTTTCCAAGGATTCTATATCCATTCTGTAATACAGTGACCAGAACTGCACTGCGTAATACAGGTGAGGTCTCACAAGTGCAAGATATAATCTTAAGATGACCTCGCTAGTCTTGTAACTAACACTCTTTTGTATGAACCCAAGGACTTTATTAGCCTTGTTACGAGCAAAAACACATTGCTTACTTGGCTTAAGGTTCCTACTTATCATTACTCCTAAATCTCTCTCGCAGTCGGATTTCACAATGGCATCGTTGTTCATCCGGTATCTGGTTTCCCTGTTTACATCTCCTATACTGAGTACTTTACATTTGTCCACATTGAATTTCATCTGCCATTTTTCAGACTATTCGAAAATTTTTTTTAGATCTTCCTGTAGTTTTGCCGAGTCCTCGTCAGATTTAATTACACATCCTATTTAAGTGTCATCAGCAAATTTACTTGCATTGCTGTCTATGCCGATATCTATGTCGTTTATGTATATAATAAACAATAATGGTCCAAGTACTGAGCCTTGGGGAACTCCACGAGTGACGTTGCTCCAATGGGATTTAGTGCCGTTTATGCTCACTCGCTGTTTCCTGTCCCGTTACCACGCCCTAATCCATTTTAGAATATTACCTTTAATGCCATGTGCTTCTACCTTTCTTATTAGTTTTTCGTGGGGGACTCTGTCGAAGGCTTTGCTAAAGTCGAGATATACCACATCATAATTGTGCCCCTCGTCCACCGATTCGAAAACTGATGAAAATAATGTTAATAGATTAGTTTGACATGAACGCCCGCTTGTGAAGCCATGCTGGGAATCATTGATCAATTTGTGCTTCTCCAGGTGGTTTCGAATAGAGTTTGAAATGATTGCTTCCAGTAATTTGCCTACTATTGATGTTAGACTGATTGGACGGTAGTAGAGGATAGTGATCTATCCCCCTTCTTGAAAATCGGTATTACATTCACTATTCTCCAGGATTCTGGTACTACACCTGTTTTTAATGACATGTTAAACATGACACCACCACCGCTATGAGTGACACATGGACGAGTCAAGTGTCATATTTATCCCAGTTGTTGGTTAGGTGGGTCGTGGCGCAGTGGGTAGTGATGTCTTTCTCAGCTCGACTCATCCTTCGATCCCCCTCGCGTGTGTGTTACCTTCAGGCTGTGTCAATAGAGAGAAGTCTGTCTGTCTGTCTGTCTGTCTCACCTGATTCATTCCATATATTATCCATTCATCCTCCCACTTCTCCCTCTCCCTCTTCTTTCTTCCTCTCCCTCTCTACTCCCTCTCTCCCTCTCTCTCACCACGCAAGTACCACCCCCATTCTGACCCCTCTCCCCACTCACCACCAACTGTCTCCACCACGACTGAGCTGCACACACACACACACACACACACACACACACACACTTAACAAAAATTTATGTGTCTTTGTTTTGTTTTTACTTTCTATGTAAACAATACCACAAGTGAGGCTGTATAATTGTTTACTATATTTTGGTGTTTGTGTACATGTTTCTTTGTTTGTTTGAAGGCTGTGTACATGTTTGTTTGTTTAGGGTCTTTGTACACTGTCGTTATGTATTATGAGGTCTGTGTACATTGTAATCTCACCGTGTACACTGTAATCTCACCGTGTACACTGTAATATCACCGTGTTGTGTCTTAATTTACCTGTACAAGATGACGTCACTTCCTCTATTGCTCCTGAGTACAGTTTGTGTACCTGTAACTGTAACCGCTGTATTCTAATAGAGAGAGAGAGAGAGAGGACCCCCCTCGGCACCTTGTATAAGTTTTGTGTCACTCTGTATTTTGGAGAAGCTTTGGGTCATGGCCAGTTTAGTAAGTTAGCTCTCTCTCTCTCTCTCTCTCTCTCTCTCTCTCTCTCTCTCTCTCACACCAACATCTGGCGACTCACATGTAACTCGACACCCTCACAAAATTCTTTACCTGCTAAAACACGATAGTAAAGTTTATATATTTTGTGTGTGATTTACCTGTGTCATGGAGGAACTTGTTACCCGAGAGAAGTTGTTACTTTTTCTTGAGATTAAAATAACAATACATTTTAAGCTCTCGTGTATATAAGAATAATAAGAAAAATAACGATAATAATAATGAAGATAACGAGTACAATAATAATAATAGTAATAATAATAATAATGATAATAATAATAAAAATAATAATAATAAAAAATATATAATAATAATAATAATAATAAAAATAATAATAATAATAATAATAATAATAATAATAATGAAACAACAACAACAACAACAACAATTTAATCCAAACATCCACGTTGAAAAAATATTCCAACCATTCCTTTCACACACACACACATATGTACTGTATGTATGTATGTATGTATGTATGTATGTATGTATGTCTGTAGAAAGGAGTTTAGACGGAGGGAGACTGAGGCATTGACTGTTGGCAACTGACACAGATTCTCCCCCCCCTCCCTTTCCCCTTACCTCCCTTTACCCTTATCCCGCCCCCTTATCCTTCACCTTCCCTCACCTTCTCTCCCTTCTTACTCCTCTCTCTCACCTGTTTCTCCCCTACTCTATCTCTCTCTCTCTCTCCTATCCCACACTTCTCTCTCCCTCCAGTCCTCCTCCTCCTCCTCCTCCTCCTCCTCCTCCCTCCCTACAGCCCCTCCTTACAGATTTTACAGATTGCCCCGGAGGTGGATAGTTTATTGGGCACCCCCCTGCCCCTCCTTGGTGAATCATCCACACTCCTCAGGGCATAGGTTAATTGAGGTCACAAGGGTCAAGATTACCAATGGAGTGACCTTAAATTTCATCTTTAACAACATATAAGGCAGTAGCTTCCTGTACCTTGACCTATAGTACTGTTATTGGATTATTTAAATAGTGGGTGTCTAATCTTCAGGTCATCTTTTTAGCTCCAGGAGTGCTCAGAGCTAAGTCATTGTTAACCTGTTGTTCGACGTCTGTGAGTTTGCCAGAATCGCTGTGAGTAAAAGATTTCTATTTTTCCCGTTGGTTCATTAAATTCTCTTTCTTTTATCTTTCTCACTGGAGTTTAAACACATCCACGGTAGTTCTTCCTTGAATTCTCCGTCTCTCTCTTTCTCTCTCTGTCTCTCTCTTTCTTTCTTTCTTTCTCTCTCTCTCTCTATTTCTCCCCCATGTAAAAAATCATCTCTCCTGGATCGTACATTTACACAGATATGTAAATGTGGATAAACAGACACACACACATACATACACAAGACTAAACATATATAATTACATACACAGATACCTAAAAAACACACACACACACACACACACACACACACACACACACACACACGTTTGTCAAGATGAGTCTTTTGGGCTACAAGAGGAAGCAGATAAAACTATGTAATCCATTTAAACTCAAGATGCTGTTTTAACCATATTATTCTTCACTAACACTTAATTCCTTTTATTAACCATTACCTTAATTAAGTCATTCTTTAATTATATTTATAATTACTTTATATTATTATCATTATTGTCACTCATTATTTTATTTCTTCATTCTATTATTTTTGTTTTTACGCTCCTATTTTATTAATTGATTCTACTTCTTATCTTTACAAGGATATAAGTACAGGTAAGGATATAAGTACAGGTATGGATATAAGTACAGGTAAGGATATAAGTACAGGTATGGATATAAGTACAGGTAAGGATATAGGTACAGGTAAGGATATAAATACAGGTAAGGATATAAGTACAGGTAAGGATATAAGTACAGGTAAGGATATAAGTACAGGTAAGTATATAAGTACAGGTAAGGATATAAGTACAGGTAAGTATATAAGTCCAGGTAAGGATATAACTAGAACAAATGGCTTTAAATTAGATAAATTCCGATTCAGAAAGGATATAGGCAAGCTCTGGTTTGGTAATAGAGTTGTGGATATGTGGAATAGGCTACCGAGTGCTATAGTAGGATCGGGGACGCTAGGGAGCTTCAAGACGAAGTTGGATAGGCACATGGAAGTGCTGGGATGGGTGTGAAAGGGATCTGCCCTGTATGGGCCAGTCGGCCTCCTGCAGCATCCCACTTTCTTATGTTATGTTCTTAAGTACAGGTAAGGATATAAGAACAGGTAAGGATATAAGTACAGGTAAGGATATAAGTACAGGTGTGGATATAAGTACAGGTAAGGATATAGGTACAGGTAAGGATATAAATACAGGTAAGGATATAAGTACAGGTAAGGATATAAGTACAGGTATGGATATCAGTACAGGTAAGGATATAAGTACAGGTAAGGATATAAGTACAGGTATGGATATCAGTACAGGTAAGGATATAAGTACAGGTAAGGATATAAGTACAGGTATGGATATAAGTACAGGTAAGGATATAAGTACAGGTAAGGATATAAGTACAGGTAAGGATATAAGTACAGGTAAGGATATAAGTACAGGTGGGATATAGGTACAGGTAAGGATATAAGTACAGGTATGGATATAAGTACAGGTAAGGATAAGGATATAAGTACAGGTAAGGATATAAGTACAGGTAAGGATATAAGTACAGGGTAAGGATATAAGTACAGGTAAGGATATAAGTACAGGTAAGGATATAAGTACAGGTAAGGATATAAGTACAGGTATGGATATAAGTACAGGTAAGGATATAAGTACAGGTAAGGATATAAGTACAGGTATGGATATAAGTACAGGTAAGGATATAGGTACAGGTAAGGATATAAGTACAGGTATGGATATCAGTACAGGTAAGGATATAAGTACAGGTAAGGATATAAGTACAGGTAAGGATATAAGTACAGGTAAGGATATAAGTACAGGTAAGGATATAAGTACAGGTAAGGATGGACAACAATGAATCGTAAGCATTATGTAATTGTCTCTCATAACAATTCAGTTTTCCTTCTCTACCTGAAATTAAGTGTACTGAAATTTATTTTTCGTCATCAGCTTATTAACCTAACCTAACCTATAGTACCTAAAATAATAATAGTATATAAACCTGTCCTATATTATATGTTTGTTTAAGAGTAACGAATATATTTTCAGGGTTTATTTTAAGATTTAGTCAAGAATAAAAGAGTGACTTGACGTAAGATATTCCTAGAAAATTGATAAAAAAAAAGCCTTCGTTCTGGGTGACGCAAAGGAAAGGGATCGAACGAGAGGTCTTATCTTCCAAGAGAGAGCCAATCCCGGACTTCCACACACACACACACACACACACGCACATACACATACACACACACATACACACACACACACACACACCTGGCAGCCCACCCACAATGCACTAAGGCCAAAATACTACTCTCAGCCAACCAACTTCGCAACTTAAAAAAAATACTTATATAAATTAGAAAATTCCTCAATAGCTGACGTAAGACCATATTAAAGACTTTTATATCGTGATGAAAAAATACGACAGTGGTCTTTGTGTGTCTGCACCAGTAATTGGGAACCTGGATGTTAGTCAACGGATCGTGTTCTGGAATAATGGTTAGCCAGTGCAGTTGACGAATTGTCCGATTTATTTGGTTTATGCCTTGACATTGGGTTTTCTTTAACTTAGGGTGAGGCTCTTGTGTTGACGATAGCTTCTACACCTTAAACAAATGTACGTGACTGTGAATGTACGTCGATGTGAGGTGTGTGTGTGTGTGTGTGTGTATGTGCGTGTGTGTGTGGGAGGCTAACGACGGGTATTCCCCACACACACACACACACACACACACACACACACACACACCAGCCAATTGTTTCACCGCATTCTTTAGTCTTTCGTTTCGTCCTCCTGTCTTCTTCTTCTTCTTCTTCTTCTTTCTGTAATGTCCTCTGTTGCCAGTTCCTGCTTTATCTGTTGCTGTATCTTTACTACTTCTTTTACTCCCTTTCCTCCGTTCCTCCATTTCTCTTTCCTTCCTCCATTTTTATTCTATCAATTAGAAAACAATGAAAAAAACACATTAATTACTACCTATCTATCCACCGAATTAACCTTACGATGTTATTATTGTTGTTGAATCTGTCAATTCAGCCTGCTTACCTTGTTGCTTTTGTAGTGTTATTATTGTTGTTGTTGTTTTTTGTTGTGTGTTGTAGTGTTATTGTTGTTGTTGTTATTTGTTGTTGTTGTTGTTGTCGTAGTATTATTTGCTTTGTGTTATTTGTTGTTGTTATTTGTTGTTGTGTGTGTTGTTGTTGTTGTTGTTACGTTGTTAAGCGTTGTTGTTGTTGTTGTTGTTGTTGTTGTTGTAGTGTTATTGCCGTTGTTGTTGTTGTTGTTGTTGTTAGTATTGTGTTGTTGTTGTATTATTGTTGTTGTTGTTGTTGTTATTGTTGTTTATTACTGTTGTTGTTTATTTATTTGTATTTGCTTGTGTTATTTGTTTTATGGTTGTGATACTGGTTGCTCGTATGTTTGTTGTAGTGTTTGCAGCGATATTTGTTTGCTTGTCAGTTGTTGCAGCGTTTGTTGTTATTGTTATTTGTTGCTGCTGTTATTTGATACTTTTGCTCGTTATTGTTGTTGTTGGTTGTTACTGTGGTTGGTTGCAGTGTTGTTTATTATTGTTGTTGTTGCTTGTGTGTTGTAGCTGTCGCATTGCTGTTAGTATTGTTGTTGTTGTTGTTGTTGTTGTTGCTGTTGTTGTTGTTGTCGTTAGCGTTACTGTTGCTTTTGTTGTTTGCTGGTTGTTGTTGTTGTTGTTGTTGTCATTTTGTTTGTTGTCGCTTGTTGTTGTTGCCAGTGTTATTATTGTTGTTGTTGTTGCTGTTGCAAGTTATTGCTGTTGTTGTTGTTGCAGCGCCATCGTCGTTGTTGTTGTTGTTGCCAGAAAGTTGTTGTTGTGTTGTTGTCATGCTGTGTGTGCTATTGTTGTTGTTATTGTTGTTGTTGTAGTTGTTGTTGCAGCGTTTACTTGTTGTTGTGCCTGTTGTTGTTGTTGTTGTTGTTGCAGTGTTATTGTTGTTGTTGTTGTTGTTGTTGTTATTGCTCGTTTGTTATTGCTTGTTGTCGCTGCAGTGTTGCTTGTTGTTGTTGTTGTTGTTGTTGTTGTTGTTGTTAGTTGTTGTTGTAGTTTTGTTGTTGTCATTGGTTGTTGTTGCTGTTGCTGTTGCTGGGTTTTGATTATTCGCGTCGTGTTGCCATTGTTGTTGCTGCTGGTTGTTGTTGCAGTGTTGTTGTTGGTTGGTTGCTTGCTGTTGTGTCAGTTTTGTCGTTGCTTGCTGCATGTCATTGTCGTTTGCTCGCAGCGTTTACTGTTGTTGTTGGTTATGTCACTGTTGTTCGTTGTTTGCTGTAGCGTAGTTTGCTGGTTGCCGTTGCCGTCGTCCTTGTTGCGCTTATGTTGCTTCGTCGCCTGCAGCGTCATTGCTCGTCGTTATCGTCGTTTAAGTTGTTGTTGTTGCCGTCGTCAGTAGTGTTCGCTGAAAGCGTTATTGTTATAGCGTTACGTTGTTGGTTGTTGGTGACACACTCTACCACACATTACACACACTTACACACACACTTACTCAGACATTTATACACTCTACACACACACACTTACACACACACTTACAGACATTTATACACTTACACACACACACCACACACACAGACATTTACACATTTACACACACACCCCACAGACACACCCCACACACACACACTTACACACACACTTACAGACATTTATACATATTACACACACACACTCATTTACACACTTACACACTTACAGACATTTATACACTTACACACTTAATACACTTACACACACACCCTACAGACACATTTTACACACACACACACTTACAGACATTAATACACACACACACCTTACACATTTACACACTTACACACACACTTACAGACATTTATACACTTACACAACATTACATCTTTACAGACATTTACACACCCTGCTACACTCAACCCAATCCTAAACCCAACCTAACCTAACTTAACTAACCTAATCCCTAAGTTGTTAAGCCCAGGGTTGAGTTAGTTGATTAATCAGCAGATGTTGCTAGTTAGAATCTTCAAGGGAGTTCTGTCTATGTATGTATGTATGTATGTATGTATGTATGTATGTATGTATAAGTTAAAGAGAGAAGAATGCACTGTAGTGGCCTTGACAAGATAAAATGAGTGAGAAAATGCTCACAGACGTCAAATTTAACCAGATAATTGACAGTGAAAAAACTTATTATAAACAGGAATATGAAGAACAATATTTAAGTACCACATAGTTTAGCAACCTAGAGCATCCTGCCATCATGTCTCTTCCTTTCTCAAATACTCATTCAGTCATGGAAATATTTTTGTTATATATTGATTTTACAAAAGCCATTACTAGTATCTTTAACTTTAAATGCTCCGTTTCTGATTTCTTTTGTGAAACTCTTGTTGCCTATTTATATTTATACAACTACTTCCATACTCTCGACCCTACTATAATAAAAGAAATAGTCGTGTTTTAAGATACGCTACGCTAAAGATCAACTTTGCCAGGAAATGTGTGAACCTCCCCCGCATGTAGTGTCGGGTCCCGCCGCTTGAGGGCTCCACCACACAGTCAACTATAAATGCCGGATTTCACGAGTGTGTTAACTTATATAAATATGTATCCGTACAGTAAATATCCCCTCTGTGTTATTTTCCCTTGTAAAATTAATTTCTTGACCTAGACTTTGTTTTAAAGAGTTTGGGTATAAATAAAAACAGGTTAATGGGAGAATGTAGAATAAAAAGCAAAGGTATCTTGGAGAAGAGCTGCGCCATGGTACAAACGTTTAAAAATAGATTGAGGAAAAGCCGGTGTTGGTAGCGAAGTTGAGGGCAACTTTTGCTTGTTCTCCCTATCTGGGGTGAAGAACTGCCCTCACCCACCCGAACACTACCCAGCGGCATCATATTCCTGCAGTTGGATGAGCTGGCGGGCGTCGAGCGATCCACGGATGTCGTAGCTTCAAGAACATTTCGTTTCCGGCATATTTAGGATGGAGTGAGAGGTGGGGAGGGGGAGCCACCCATCTCCACCACTGGCAGGGAAGGGGGAGGTGGGGAGGGGATGCAAGAATGCGCCGTCCTCTCCCCTCCCCCCCTCTCACTCTCTCCCTTCCCTCCCTCACTCCCCAGCCTGGGAAACTCAATCTGAGTCCAGCTCTCGCCTTATATGTAACTGGTAGGTTAGGTGGCCAGCCAATTTTCATAAGTGCAGTGTTTCAACGGTGATGTACACATGGGAGGTAGTGACCAGAGGGAGAACCACTACCACCTTTACGTAATCATCCCTTCATCCTCTATCATGGCTCGGGCGGAGATAATCAAACATCCATCCACCCTCCCGTTTTCCCACCCACCCACTCGAGGATGTCATCCATCTTCCCCACCCACCCGCCCATATTTAAGTTATATGCAGCCCCCTCATCCTCTACCCATAGTTTACACACCCACCCCACCCTCACATAAACTTATACACCCGCTGCCACACCCTCACACACCCACCCCACCTTATACACCCGCTGCCTCACCCTCACACACCCACCCCACCTTATACACCCGCTACCACACCCTCACACACCCACCTTCACGCCCATATATCCCCTCGGCTAATATTTCTCTACTATAAAAAAATTGACATTTTATTGGTAAAATATTTTTATTATTTTAAGTGTTTAACAATTATTAAATATCAAGAGTGACAGATTGTTGTCGGTGAGAATAATTAGTAATAATCTAAACACGAATTATTATCATCCTCTAAGTATCATCGACAGAAATATAATTATCACCCAGTCCTAATCATCTTATATATGTAATTATGAAAGACAGTGTTGTTGTATAATCCCCTTCAGTATTATCATGCCAGGAGTGCTTCTTACCTGAACAAATCGTCTGGCGTTAGTTAAATGCCTTCTGAAGAGTCAAGTGCAGTTGTCATGTTCCACTCTCATGATTCACTTAACCTAACTTAACCACAATCAACACCTGTGAGATTCTTAACGGTGAGGAGGAGCTGATCGAAGTAACCCTTGTCGCTCTCTGATCTACGGTTAGCGATCTGGTCGACGAGAAGTGCGTAGGAGACGACGAAACCCAGGGTGGTGACCAAGAGTGAGCGGTTCGTCCTGTATCCCCCAAATGTCATCACCTGAAGGAGGAGAGAGAGATGCCATTGGTGTTGAGTAGATTTATTCCCGGGTCTACTACCACTTGTAAAGACATAATGAAGAACTATATATTCAGAGAGAGAAAGAGAGAGAGGCTTTGAAAAAAATGCTTATGATTTTGTTTTAAATTGTTTCTCATCTAGTCGTTCTTGTTTTCTGATACCTCCGGCGGTGACTCCAGCAGTAGTTTCCTCATCAGCAGCAGGTGTTCGTATTCACCACGTGTCTGGAACCTCATGTGATGTCTAATCTTCTTCCTTAATACCAGCAATAAATCGTCATACTGTTGAAGAACCAATTTGATGTATTGTATGAAATAATTGTCTTCTTATTCAATAATTGGTTGATAGTAATGGCTTTTTCTTAGCACTGAGACTTAATATAATTTTTTTTTTGTTAGTGACAATGGTGACAATAGTGGGATACTATGGTGGCAGTGGTGGGATATTATGGTGGTGTATATGACAGTGACTCAGAAGCTTACCTTGTCCATGAGAGATGAGCTGGTTTCACACAGGAGGACCAGCAAGAAAATATTACATATCAGGGGCTCGAAGTAGATAATCTGACTGACATCCTCGAAAATCTTTGCCATACACACAATGGCGCTGAACAAAACTACCACAAGGTTGATGCCTAAAGTGTACCTGAAGAAACCATTATTCATACAGGTGAAGATGTACTGTAGTTTATCTATGTAATCACACAGTACAAGAATTTGGGGCTTGGTCCATGTTGCTGACGTCTCCTGGCAGTGCTTATGGAGAGTCTCATACACCTTTATACACCACCTGATGAACATGACAACGAAGGGGGTGGTGATGACAGGAAAGCATTGGAAGGTAAAGTTGAGAAGTATCAGAGGCATTTCTTGCTGCAGCATTTCAAGATCCACAATGGTGGCAATGCCAAAACTCCAAAGTGCCAGAAAGGCAGATATAGACAACAGAACCATCGCCAGAGGTAGCCAGTGGAATAATCGCCCTGGGTGCATCTGTTTGATGGGAGAGCTGCCATTTACCACTTGTCTGACTTTCTCTTTACACTCACCAATGACTTTCAGCGGCGTCTCAAAGTCGACATCTATATCGCATAACTCTGACATCTCCTCCAACACTCCAGGAAGGCATCTGTTAATGAACTTTAGAGAGTATGCCTGAAGTGAAGGACAAACAGCAAAACTTAGTATAAACAACGAGCCTTTAATAGCGCCTTTCTGCATCAAGTCTTCCTTAGGTCGGTCCCACAACCATGTACCACAGAGAGCACCGATGAACCCACACAGGGGCCAGGTCATCCACATCAGATAAAAGAGGATGAATCTAACTTTGCCTATCTTACACTGCCCATTAACCCTTTTAATGGCAATTATTCCAAGTAAAGTAAAAGTGAGAAACAATAACTTATTTTCATCCTCAAATCTGCGACATTGTTTATCCTCAGCGTCTTGCCTCGGGTCCTTCTGAGTGTTCTTTGATACCTTACTCTCCTCCTCCTCCTCCTTCTGGTTTTCTGACAATATGTGAGGAACTTTGTCATTAAAACTTCCTGAAGATGTATGTTTTTCTTCTCCATTGTCTGTGTTTTGGTTCATGTCTGCCTCTTGCGCTCCTCTTCTTTGTTCATCATATAGAAAGACACCAACCATATTGCCCGTCTGTACACAGTAGCTATAGACAAAGTGAAGTTCTTTCTGCAAGTTCCACTCACTCTTGTTCTCTGTTTGTGTTGACGATTTGTTTAAAGTTGCTAAGAAACACTGAATTATTTATCTATATATTTCATGTACAACTTTCTCTCCCTGACACACATACAACAGACACTGCCTTGTGGTACCTGGATGGGGCAGTGACCAGGTCTGCTGTGGCGGCACTCATGAATCCATCACTAACCCATAGCGTGATAAGTGACGTCGTGTGTACTCATGTGTTACACTTTAACAACTTAAACACACACACACACACGAAGTACTCATCACCATTAGCGACACTTGAGGATAAGATTACTGTCCACTAACACGAGTAAATATACCAAAACCTGACCCAGGGAGTGAAGAGTTAGGACCATGACCCAGGGAGTGAAGAGTTAGGACCATGACCCAGGGAGTGAAGAGTTAGGACCATGACCCAGGGAGTGAAGAGTTAGGACCATGACCCAGGGAGTGAAGAGTTAGGACCATGACCCAGGGAGTGAAGAGTTAGGACCATGACCCAGGGAGTGAAGAGTTAGGACCATGACCCAGGGAGTGAAGAGTTAGGACCATGACCCAGGGAGTGAAGAGTTAGGACCATGACCCAGGGAGTGAAGAGTTAGGACCATGACCCTGATTAAACACAGCTATGAAAAGGAAATTCAGATCGGGGACGCCACCATAACTGATTTAAAAGTCTGGTGGGCCGGAGAGGTTCAAGGATGCTGTAGTGTAAGGCTCAAGAAGACATGTGGCAGCGTATTCAAACCTTCGTCACCCACCACGTCCGCGACCTCAGCCACTGGTATCAGAATTTTCTGGATGAGAGCTGCAGCAAAGACCGTGTGGCTTGAATGGTGCTTAATTCAAGTCTTCGCTCAAGTTTCTCAGCAGATCGTTTATAGTGGGAAGCAGCGGGCTTATGCAGTAGGCGGGCCCATTGTGTTATTAGATAATTATATTTGTACATTTAGTTTAGAGGTAATACAGATTATGTGGTGAAAAATATTTTAAGATACTTTTTTCAAAGGCATCTGCTGAAAGTGTCACTAGAAATTGTGCTCAAATCCATCAATTGTTACCAACTGTTCATCGATAAGTAGAACCTATTATAATTCAGAACTTTTATATATAATTACATAATATTACTGGTTATATGGGAACAATGAAATTAACATAAAATACAAAAATAAACATATTATTACAAGGGTATACAGGTTTTTCATTTATTTACAGCGGTGACTGATATGCAATTAATAAGAGATATGACCCACCCCAACTACCAATGATTTTGATTGCACAAAGTGTTGGCAAGGCCTTGAAGTCGAGGAAAATTCTGGTGTAAAACATGTTAAATACTGACCCAAGCAAACCAAAAGAAACCTGACCTAAGTTTACGAAGTTCATATATTCTTGGTTTTTATCTTTCAAAATAAAAATTAGCACATGCTTTCGTTCGTATATGTACTCTACCAAATCCTCAACCAAATTCGAGTCCTAACGTCGACATATTTGACAATATTTTCAATATGTTCTAACGTCTTGTCTTCCCAATATAATTTCCTGATTAAGGTGACAAAGTTTCGGCCATAGCCCCGTCAAGAGAGGTTTTAACTGCTCTATCAACTATTAATTTTGCAAAATAATATTGTTCAAGAAAAAGTATAGGGTAACGGGTAAGAAGGGTCTATGCTTCCTCGACATCGGATCACACAGTCTAAATCAAAATATCGTTTAGTCCCAAAATCATGATTAATGTAATGTGCTGGGACCCTTCCTTGGGCACCAGCTTATACACCTCCCTTTGTATTGCTTAAACCCAATATTTCAAGGGATTTGGCACATCCACTTTTACCTTAAGTCTTTAAAAACTTGAAAACTAATTTAGAAGTGTTCAGTAATTTTTCCAGCTAAGTAAATCTATTTATGTGTATTATAGATCTGTGAGGAATAATAATGGGATCTATTTCTGGTAGGATTTTTTGGAATCTGTCAATTTTCATGAGCAGGTAACCATTCTGGACCCTCAAACCACAACAAATCCTTCATTAATTTCGAGTCTGTTGAACCTCGAGACAAATATCAGCTGGATTCCCGTTAAATGACCATTGTTGTGTTTCACTATTTGGAAGACGTATTTCTCACCAAAAAGTTGAAGAATAGGATAGTAGTTTATCATGGTATGTTTGCCTAGTAATAGACGAAATTTATTCACAAAACACAAATTATCTTACCTTGAGAAACACACAAAATACAGAGAAGGAATGCGTTTTGTGTCACTTCACCTTACGGATTTTTGACGTTTTTTCCGTACAAGAAGGAGCAAGTCTTGACCTGCTGTCCGACCAATGGGTTCTTTTTAATCAGAGATTGTTGTTTTTCATCCTGGAGATTTTGTATCTACATAATATCAACTCAAGTTCTTATTTTTTTTAACAATCCCTCAAACAGCATTAATGGAGTAAACGGAAAAACCTGACGACAATATTATTCCTGAAATTACTTTGGCTAAAAAAAGTTTTCAAGTAAATTCGAATATGACATTATTGGCACCCAAAAGGTCAATAGGTTGAAATTACTTAAGCGGCAAAATATTCTCAGTTGTAATCTTTCTTAACTTACCAGACCTCACCTAAAATACTTCAGTAACTTCCCATATTAATTTCCTAAAGTAGAATAGAATTCCTCTCTTAGAAAAGAACCATTCCAACAGTGTAAACATGACACCAGTGGCGGCCGTCTCCCTCCGCCCATTTCCTAAGTCAAAACAAATATCTCGGAAAAAGTCTTTATCCTGCATTTTGTCTGTTTCTCGAGGTAAGAAAGCCTTTATCTTCTATGGAGAAATTTCATCAGGTAGCAGCTGAGGCAGGAGCAACATCTTCAATATTACCAAAAATAGTAAAAATACTCACTAGTGGTCTTGCTGGTGACGTCATCCCTAGGTCACTAATTATCACTTAAAAAGGATCACTAATTATCACTTGTTACACAAACGCTCATTAAATATTTCAATATCACTCACTATATAATCACTTAACACACAGGTGTGATTAATAATATTTTCACCAATAAATTCTTCCATAAGTTTGACAACAGTTTGTTTACATCACAACTGTTAATCTTGGCATAACACTTTAAACTTTCTCACCTCTCCACACTATAGCTTTTATCTTAGGTGTTTGTAGCGCCATTATTCTAGTAATGTTTTACAGAGTACATGTGGGAATCTCTTTATGGCAGTAAATTATGTGGGAGACAGTAGACGGTGACCACTGGTTGGACCAAGGTGGTGACTGGTGACCGTGGTGGCGTGGATGGTCAGCAGGGCACACACTCTTTGTCAACGTATATAAAGGAAGGAAATTGAACTTCTCATAAAACCTATTATTTTCTCTGTTGCCTCCGATTGACACGCCATCTATGGAGGCACGGCATAAAGACCGCTTTGGTATTACATGGGTAACTACGAATAATTTAAATAATTCTGTTTCATCCTTTGGGTATTTTTAAAAATATTTCTTCAAAAGCAGTTTTGTTTTTATTCATATTCGTGGACAGTATTTAATTAGGTTTAATTTTATATTTAAATATTTCAATTACATATTTAATTTACATTTTCTTTAATACTCACTGTATATATAAGCAGGTGAATCAATCGTGGTGACGCTTATCTCCGAGATTATTTTAGATAATTGATAAGAAAGGTTAACACCGAGATAAGGAAAACAAAAGAAAATTATCAAATAAAAGTAACAAAAATATAAATCTAATAAGTCGTCAGGTCCCGAAGAGATATTTGCCAGAGTATTAAAACATGTAAAGAAGAACTTAGTCTGCCTTTAGCAAACTTGTTAACATTTCATTAAAAACTATCAAGGTCAATAGAATGATCCTACACAGGCCACTGAGATCCTTCCTCAGGGTGGCCGCCTCTATTTGGGTGGCCATTATGCAAATAAGGCAAATAGGAAAAACATTCTAAGGTAGTGATTAACCTGTGCAGCCGTTAGAGTATTACCCAAATTAGAATATTATATTTACGGAAAGTACAGAACATTTGACGGTTCTCTTTCCTGATATAATATATACGAGGTACACTGTACTGTATATGGATGAGGAGAAACCATTGACGATTTTCATAAATAATACATGAAAAATCTCCTGACTTAAAAGTTTCTCGGTAAAGATACAGTAAAGCACAAGGACCGGAATCACTAAGAAAAAATGTTTTATTCATTTCAAATTGATTTAAAAAATTCTGACCTTTATTTCTGACGGAAACGAATACTTATTTACATATGATCCATCTCCACCACCAATAAGTGGGGTGGGGGGGGGAGGGGCAGGTCTTGTGAAATAGAGGGAAACTGTGGGGTAAAACCGTGTAAAAAAAAAACTGACCCAAGGAAACCTGGCCTAACTTTAAGTAGTTCACGTATTCTTAGCTTTTATATTTTATCTTCCTTAATAAAAGTTAGTACAAACTTTCGTGCATGTACTCTAGCGAATCTTAATCAAATGTACTCCAAAGTTGTTTTACTATCTGGGGGATTTACTGATAATCAACGAATAGGAAGAGCAAGAAGAGGTGATAAGGACAGTGATAATCAGTAGTACTTTTGTGATGCTGATTTATTAGTGTTCTTCAGATAGATTAGTAGGATTATAACACTACCTCTTACAACCATTAGTGTTACAGTTTATAATAGAATATACATATACAGTTGGCTATGGACGCTGAACATTGGCTATGTACTATACCGATCACCACTACTGCTACCATCACTCACTCAGCCTTCCACCACCACTGCTACCATCACTCACTCAGCCTTCCACCACCACTGCTACCATCAATCACTCAGCCTTCCACCACCACTGCTACCATCAATCACTCAGCCTTCCACCACCACTACTACCATCACTCACTCAGCCTACCACCACCACTGCTACCATCAATCACTCAGCCTACCACCACCACCACTACCATCAATCACTCAGCCTACCACCACCACCGCTACCATCAATCACTCAGCCTACCACCACCACTGCTACCATCAATCACTCAGCCTTCCACCACCACCATCAATCACTCAGCCTACCGACACCACCACTACCATTAACAACTCAGCCTACCGACACCACCACTACCATCAATAACTCAGCCTACCACCGCCACCTACCATGCAGCCTTCCACCACCAGTAATACCATTCACCACGCTTCCTACCCAGGGGCGGATCCAGGGGGGGCCTGCAGGTCCAGACCCCCTTTTCATCAGAAAATTCCAATGCTTTTCGAATACAATATTTTACTTAGGCATTTTTGTATAGTAAAAAGAAATCGCTGTTGACCTCAGAATATCTCCTAATGTCAAGTGCACATGGCCTTTAAAATGACGTCAAAATGCCCATGATATTGGTTAGATTTCAAAATATTTTCTGGGGTCTACAGCGCCCCCCCCCCCCAAAAAAAAACCAGCTGGGTGGGCTTATTGCGCTCGCCATGTTCCCTCACCCACAACTTCTTGGACCCCCCCGCCCTGGATCTGCCCCAGCTACCACTACCATTATCCCCACTACTTTCTCCTCTCTGTCACTGATCGGTTTGTTTGTATCTGCACCTCCGTCAGTGTGTCAAATTTGGTTTTGAATACTCTCACACTAGGTGACGTCTCAACACTCTCCGACAGATTATTCCAAGAGTTCACAATTCTCACTCTCAAAAAAAGTTTATCACGATAGTTGTCTAAACTTTTGGCTAAATAATATATCACTAAATAAATACACACATTACTACTCTCAACTCCCATATACTCTATAACTTAATTGGCAGCACAACGTAATCAATTAATAAAAGAAAAAACTGTCTAAACCAATGACTGAACCAAAGTAAAAAAAACTGTCTCGAACAACCAGTTATGAATGTATCAACTGCACCCACCACACACCCTTTCTCTTCTTCATCATCATCATATCTCCACTCGTCCTCCTCCTCATGGTTGACCAATGATCAGCTCCAGGAAGAAAGTGAGGGCGGCCAACATGACACCTGGAGGATTAAGAAAAGAGAGTTACTTCACACTGAGACCATGGTGAGAGGAGGCATCAAGTCTAGACGAGCGAACAGTGAGAGACCATCCCACCCTCCTCCCTCCCTCCCTATCCATTACCTTTCCCTCTCACTACCATCTCCTTCCCTCCCACCCTTCCTCCCTCTGCATTACCTCTCTGTGTTTGTACAGAACGAGAGGATGAAAGAAGGTTAGAGAAGGGAAAAAGGAATTAATAGTTCGAAAATTGAAGAAGTGT
Organism: Homarus americanus; assembly: GCF_018991925.1. Taxonomy (NCBI): domain Eukaryota; kingdom Metazoa; phylum Arthropoda; class Malacostraca; order Decapoda; family Nephropidae; genus Homarus; species Homarus americanus. The sequence continues at coordinate 3,624,000 of NW_024714177.1, read as the reverse complement.
GGAAGGTGTTAGTAGTTGACGACGAGTTACTGTCTTCCTGGTGTTGGCATGACGGGAGTGTAGCCTGTCGGTGTATTACTGTGGTGTTGAAGAGACTTGTTTTTACTTCCTTCTCTCCCTACCATTATCCCTCCCTCTACAACATCCTTCCTTCCTTCCTTCTTTCTCTCCCTCAACCCCTCTCCCCTCTGCTGCCCCTCCCCCACCTCCTTCCATACATTCCATCACCTCTTCCCTTCCTTACCACCTCCTTCCTTCTTCTCCACCTCCTACTTTCTTCCTTCCCTCCCTCCCACTTCACTACCTCCTCCTTCCTTCCTTCTTCCCTTCTTCCCTCTCCACCATTTCCCTCTTTCCTCACCGCCGGCGTAGATGGCGAAGACGCCGTAGAAGTCAGTCACCTCGAGGGCTCTCAGCTCCTGGGTGTCAACGGTGGCCGTCACTGGCTTCATGCAGAAGGCGGCGTGAGGCATGGACCGCATCACCAGGTGTTCCAAGATGCCCATTTCTTTTAATCCGCGGATGCTGTAGAGAGAGAGAGGGTGGTGATGATAATGGTCAGGTTATTATGGAATTGAATGTTACACGGCATTTCAAATAAATTGTTTGTTTAGTTCTATACATAAAGGGTAACTTATTGACAACTGCGTGAGTACAGGAGTGTGAAGCAGTATGTCTGGCAGCACACTTTGTTATTCACATTTGCGTGAGAGGTATTCAAGCACATTGTGTTTAGTTCTATACATGGGAACTGATGTAGCTACTAAGTGCAGAAAAGTGGATACAAGCTTAATATGTCAATTATCTTACCATTACAGATAAAGTGTTGTGCATTTCACACTCAGTGTGCTTGGACCTGTCCCTAAAAGGTTCTATCTTCACACAGTCGAGGACGTAGTGTTCAAGTGTGTGGCCATACGTTTGACCACACACTTTACATTTAGTTTTGTTTACATCTGCTTGAGGGATATACTGCCAGAAGTATTTATATCCTGACCTTAGTCTAGCGGTTACAACATCTTGTAATCTAGTGATCTTGTTACTTACACCATATACATGTTTCACTTGATACATCTCTGGTGGTAGTGGTGGTGGAGGTAGTGGTGGTAGGGGAAATATATTCAATTACAGAGAGAGAGAGAGAGAGAGAGAGAGAGAGAGAGAGAGAGAGAGAAGCAACTTACACTCTGTCCACTCGTGTCTTCAGGGGTGATCCTTTAGGCATCATAAAGACCATTGATCTGGCCCCCAGGATCCTCTCAGACATGATGTACAGTATACACTCACCATCCTGGAACAACAACACTCTCTCACTACAATGGACACAATGACTGTAGATGGACAAAGAAATGACAACGTGAAGATTAGGTACTCTAATTTATTTCACCTGTTGCTTAAAATGCACCATCCCTGTTCTATCTTGCCATAGCTTAACCTAACCTAACCTTACAAGTTAAGTTAGTGTGTTTAATCTTCTAGAGATCCCAACTAGAAACCTTTACTCATAATATGTTTCACGTAACGACCAATGAAATGACATAATATTAGAGAAATATGATTCATAGATTTGTTTAAATGGCATTCGAAAATTACTCAATCTACTTAATAAACAAGGCAGGATGAGAGTCACCGTGAGTTTATACAGGTTGAGGTAGAACATAACGATGAACAGAGGTGTGGAGCAGGCAAAGTCTCCTTCCTTCGAATCTTTGGCGGCCTTTACCATGTCCACCGGCACAATCAGCTGTTTTTTGAGGGACCCCAACTTGGAGGTGACATCTGCCTCCTGTAGAAGAGAGAGAGAGAGAGAGATAGAGAGAGTGTGAGAGATAGAGAGAGTGTGAGAGATAGAGAGTGTGTGAAAGAGAGATATTAGTAATAAATGCATTTCAAAATTGCTCCAAAAGTAGGAAATAATTTAATAAAGAGTGTCCTGCACATGGGTCGTCACCCCACGTACCATGATGGCCTGGTGGACAGCGTTACCCTCCGGCACGCAGAGAGAGATACCCGTGGCTTCCAGCTCTTGGATGGTGTTGAAGGGGAGGCGCACCTTGGGCATGATCAACATGGCCTTCAGGTTGGAGCGATACACCGACCCCAGGATGAGTGTCGTCAGCAGCCAAAAACCCGGCAACACCCGCACCCACGCCCTCTGGGGTTCCCAAGGTACGGCTAGAGTATAAATGGAGGAGATTCGGAGTCAGTGAGGCGCTAATGCGGGTGTCGACGGCCCCAGTTGGCCCCTGGGGCTCTAGTGGAATGGGAAGAAAAGGGGTTTGGGGGTTAGCAAGGTCTTACAGTACCTGTGGGGAGATAATATCATTGGTTAAAGGTGGGAAGAGGTTATATTAAAGAGCGAGACACTCACACCACCTCATCGCTAACCCCTAAAACCCGTTCAGGAGGAGTGAGAAGGTAAGGTTTAAAAGAGGGAATTCACTAACGCCGGCCAAGGAGGATGACAGTGGCAGCGGGCCCCATAGCCATGACGGTCAGGTAAGGACTGTGTGGATACATCACATTGTGTATTTACTAAGCCATTAGTACGCAAAGAGGCAGCGTGGTCGGTACTGCAACAGACCACCATCATTTCCCCAGCGAGTGACTCTAAGAACAAGAGGTTAACACAGTATCCACTCGACTAAACAATGTACAGTACTAACACTGGCCAACCAGGAGTGAGTAGGTCCACAGGATGGACTTCTCAGCTGTGTAGATTAAGTCTCCACCTTTCCTCTCCTCCGTTACTCCAGTTCCTTCACCTTCAACTCTGTGTATGTGAGAACGTGAAGAGTTGTACAGTGATTAGCTGACACGTACAATTTGTTCTTTAATTGATTATCAGGTAATCTAATTGAATACTTATTTGATTGATAAGTTGATTGATGGATTTCAGTGGACAGGATGAATGACTGGTTAATTATCTGATAGGTAACTGATTGACTGATTAGCTGGCAGGTACGCGGACCAGATGAAAGGTACCGACTCACCTGGTGTAGTGGAGGAGGTGACTGGCTTTGAAGACTCCCCAGGTGAAGGCGAAGGTGACCACCACACTAACCAGCACCAACACCCAGAGCTGTGGTGGAGGAAATGTTGGAGATAGAAGGTGTGGTGGAGATATAAGGTGTGGTGGAGACAATGGTGGAGACATAAGCAAGTTTGCGGATGACACCAAAATAGGGCGGCAGATTAATTCAGGGCAGGATGCAAATGCATTACAGGAGGATCTAAATAAACTGCAGGGGTGGTCTGAAAAATGGCAAATGAAATTCAGCACCAGCAAGTGCAGCGTACTTAATATTGGAAGAACAAATACTGATTATGTATACAGCCTTAACAACATCAACCTAGAGAAGTCGACTTATGAAAGAGACCTAGGGGTACTTGTAAGCCTGGACCTACGGCCTAGAAAACAGTGCGTTAATGTTCGAAATAAGGCAAACAGAGTATTGGGTTTTATATCTAGAAGTGTAAGTAACAAGAGTGCAGAGGTCTTATTGCAACTATATCTTGCGCTAGTTAGGCCGCACCTCGATTATGCGGTTCAGTTCTGGTGCCCCTATTATAGAATGGATATAAATTCACTAGAGTCGGTGCAGCGAAGAATGACGAAAATGATTCCGGGACTTAGAAACCTTCCATACCAGGATAGGTTAAAGAAACTAAACTTGCATTCCCTAGAAAGACGAAGAGTGCGGGGAGATATGATAGAAGTATTCAAGTGGGTGAAAGGAATCAATAAAGGGGATATAGATAAAGTTCTTATAATATCCGAGCAGGATAGGACTCGGAGCAACGGATTCAAGTTGGATTAGTTTAGGTTTAGGAGGGAGATAGGAAGGAACTGGTTCACAAATAGGGTGGTGGACGAGTGGAACAAGCTTAGCAACTTTGTAGTAAGTGCGGGAACTCTGGAAAGTTTCAAAAGGAGGCTAAATAGATTCATGGACGATAGAGAGTGGTAGTAACTCTCGACAGGAGCTGCCATGCACAGGCCAACCGGCCTATTGCAGACTCCTTATTTTCTTATGTTCTTATGGTGGAGATATAAGGTGTGGTGGAAACAATGGTGGAGATATAAGGTGTGGTGGAGACAATGGTGGAGATAAAAGGTGTGGTGGAGACAATGGTGGAGATAAAAGGTGTGGTGGAGACAATGGTGGAGATATAAGGTGTGGTGGAGATTATATGGCCATTACAGTGTGGTGGAGACAATCGAGAGTATGAGGAGGAGGAAGGTGGTGATATTGGCCAGAACATACCAGAGGCGTGAAGGGTTTGATGAAGCCCTGAAGGTCGGCCTCAAGCACTGGCCTCTTGTAGGTCACCACAAAGTCATCCATAAAGAGAGGCTCAGAGAAATCCGTGTAGTAAGTCCTCTCCCAGGTCAAGGTCAATGCCGAGGTCAGGTCAGCCTCCTATATAAGGGGTCACGCCAGGGGAGACAAGATTACCAGAAAATTAGACACCCAGCTTATTTCACATGATGATCAAACACTCTAACGCTTACCTAACATAACCTAACCTAATTTTAAATAGTCTAACCTAACCTAACAATTTCTAAACTAATCTTAACTAACTTAACCTTACCAAATCTAACGTAACCTAACGTAATTTATTGCAGCACACAGGAAGGGTCCTCACTGAGCGGTTGATGAGGCCAAGAGACCCGGTCAGCGTGCCATTGGGGAGGCGATGTCCAAACAACCCGTCGGGGGGCACCACGAACTGGTAACTAAAAGAACCATGACTATTACTATTATTGCCGCTATTGCTATTACTACTACTACTATTATTATTGTAGGTATTATCTGTACAGTATCTATAAAAATAATAATAATAAAAAATAGCAATAATAACAGCAATAATAATAAATACTAGTAATAACACAGCTACTACATGAGTTACGACTTATAACAATAACAAAAATTATCCCATTCCAATAATATTCCAGTTAAATTATCTTTCTCTAAATTCATCTTTGACAACATTCCAGCCAATCAAAAACCAGAAATCACGTGAAGAATAAACACCCCAGCTTATTTCATCTAATAAATGCACTAACGTTATCTGAAAGGGGAAGGGCTGGGTTAGATTAGAGTGTTTAATAAGCTGTGGTAGTACGAATTCTTCAGGTGAACCAGACACACGGCGGTGGACTTACCAGGTGTTCAGGTATCTGGCTAAAATATCGAAGACCTCCACCAGGAAGCCGCCCACCTGATAGGGAGTTGTCCTACCTGCTACTGTCATAAATGGTGGGTTCTGTGGGAAAGTCAAGACGTGTAGAATAAATATAATAATCTATACTGTTATCTCTATATACATATTTCTATACATCTATATACACCAACGGGAAATAGTTTTCAGTATGGGAGATTTACAATTATTCGCCTTTTTTTGTAAGTTTCAATACTGCGAATCTTTTAAAAGGTCGCCGAGTCAGTAACTTAAGAGGTGTGTCTTGAGTTGCTGGTTCCTGAACTATAAATTTAGCTCACTGTAACTTACAAAATTTGCTGCAATCTTGAGACATTTTCCATCCCTTGACATCCTGTAGCTGACGTGAAGACTTACAGGTGACGCTTCTTCAGTCTCCCAAGTCTCGGTGAGGTCTATGTGAGTCCCTGTAGTTGTCTGTGGTAGCCTATGTGACGCCCCTTCGAGACTAACGTAGGTTCTGAGGCTCCCTATAGAGACTGGCGGAGGTTCTGAGGCTCCCTATAGACTGACGTAGGTTCTGAGGCTCCCTATAGACTGACGTAGGTTCTGAGGCTCCCTATAGAGACTGGCGTAGGTTCTGGGGCTCCCTATAGAGACTGGCGTAGGTTCTGAGGCTCCCTATAGACTGACCTCGGTTCTGAGTCTCCCTATAAACTGACATAGGTTCTGAGGCTCCCTATAGAGATTGACGTAGCAGAGAGATAGCCAATGCAACTTCCTTCTCTTATAGGGTTTGTACTTAACAGAGCAGCAGAGGTTAGGACGTGCACTTCCCTCTGAGTCCACGGGGGTACTGACCACCTCTCTCCCCAGCTTTGCCATCCAACCACACACACAATGATGCTCTCGTAAATAAAAAAAAATGGCTCTCCTCATTAGTCTCACTGAATAAATCTGTCTGATCTTTTCTTTATATCACCCTGTGGAAAGTTCATAACAAGATCGGTTGGTCTAGAACTTTAGGCGGGCGAGAGACACAAATGGTGATGAACTTTGTATTGTGTGTGAACTTGTGCTGTGATTGATCTTTGTTGCGGTAAAAAAATAGCAATCGAATTTTTTGACGCTGGATGAAATGATTTATTGGATTCGAGTTAGTGTTTTGACGTGAATAGACGAAATTTCAGAATATAGTTTTTTTTTTTACTTCCTTGATGAGATCGTAATAAACCTGTTCTCACTACTGACTCGTATTCAGTTACTCCCGTTAAGCCTTGGGATGGTACAGCGACTAGATTATCAGATGGTCGTATAATTACAGAATGTTAGAATAAGAAATGTAGACCATCAAGGCATTATGATCCATTTATATTTAAGAAAAGGGACTCCACAATACACCCACGAATTAAATGTTCAGGTGGAAAAAAAAAAGTTGTGAAGTCTAGGGTTTAAGTATCCTGGAAAGGTCGCCATTTATCGCCAACCCTGATCAGTATTGGCCCGTGTGTGATATAACTCTATGTGGCGAACCAGGATCAACAACAACTGCCAATACATCATCCACCAAATTAGGTATAAACAGTAAACTAATAAAATAAATTGATGATTAATAATACACAAAGAAGGTAAACAAGAGGTAGACAACAGGTAAACAGCATTGAAATTATAACACAAAGTAACTTTAACCTAACGTCAGTCTTACACTACGCCACAGTATAAAGGAATAATGAAGACCGAGACAGGAGTGACCAACAGTCTCACGTAAGAGATCGAGAATGATACAACATCACAACACAGGCTACTTTACCACAAGGTTGTACAGTAAGGCCGTCAGCGCTGGATTCGTCCGTCAACCTTATCCTGAGGACGAAAGAAGAGGGTGAAGGACCTTACACTGTCTGAGGCTGAGCGTGAACTGACTGTGTGGGGTCGTGGGGTCGTGTATTGCCTTACGAACCCTCATATCTATGAAAATGTGAATCCGATCCACCACCGTCAAGTATAGTTTGGAACAGTGACGCAGTAGTTAAGTATTATTCACACAAGCTATGGTCTTCCTTACTAAAACCATTGTTATTTATACAATTCACAGAAATAACTCACACATGAACACACGAAGCCTCGAATCAACACACACACACGCACACACCCACAGATAACTTTCCTAAATGGTGTCAGTGGCGGCAACATTTGACACGTGAGGTCATAACTCATGTCACCTCACGTCAACAGCCTTTCATATTAGTGGTGAGGTCATAACTCATGTCACCTCACGTCTACAGCATCTCATCTTGGTAGTGAGGTCATAATTCATGTCACCTCACGTCAACAGCCTAACTTTGAGAAACATTAATATAAACAATAAAGGGATTTTGTCCTAGCTGGCTTTTGCCCCCCTCCCCCTCCCCCCCCCCTGGGAAATGTTCAGCGGAACCTATAACCTAATCTAACTTAACCTAATCTGGTATTTAATCACCAGTAGAAATAAACTAGTGTGTCGAACCTTCAGGTGATCCGTGAATAAAGCTCAAGAGAATTATATCAATGGATTTAAAAGGTGAAATGTAACTTTTATATACTCTTATTGAACTCACTAATTGACTACAGATTAAAATTTAAACTACTTAATTCAGTGGTTGAACATCAGAGAGACAGTTTAGAGAGAAGCACTGTTTGGATGTCAGTACAAAGCCAGGGGGTAAAAATGGATTCACCTGATGATTAAGGTGGACGGACTTTTGGGCCACGGACATCTGAGCCACGGACATCTGAGCCACGGACATTTGAGCCACTAACGTTCTCCTTCACGAAGATTGTGGCTTATCCCAGGAAAAAAATAACATAAAAAAGTCACAATATATATATATACTTTATATAGAAGCTCATTTATATAAGGATTATTGTTCAAGATATTTATTTTTCTGACTGACTCTGAACATCGAGAAATGGTACCGGCATGAACGCCATCTGTTGGTGAATAAAGGGGCTAATTTTTGGTGGTTCAAACTGGAAATTCGAAGCTTCATTGTCAATGAAGGAGAAGGTTTACCAAAATACCTCGTCAAGGGTTTGAGAACATAATATGATTATTATTTTCTTTGACTATGCACTCAAACCACTATACCCACTATACATATTATCCAATATACTATAGGAATAGCCGTGTGTCTGCGTGTGTGTCTGTTCTGGGCAGCCGAAACGGCAAAATCGTTTTTCATCAAACTTGGTGGAAAAATCGCAAAAAATTCGTAGAGTGGAACAAACCTGGTCCCATGTCGATGGTTTCTTTAGGAAGGCATTATTTAACCATTTTATTTACGCTGGAAAACGATGCAGGGCTACAGACTTGACTCACCCTCATTCGCTGTCAGCCGGACGGGCGTTGCGGGCTTGCCAAGCACGAGCAACGAGCATTCAAACTTCTACCGGGCAAGAAGGGCCAACGATCACTTGTACATACTATTATCACTCTCTCTTAATAATAAAATCCAAAAGGTAAAACAAACACAAACAAATTACAGATTAACATACATCATTTATTAAAAATATTGAGAAAAAATTACATCTTTATCTACTTATTTCTGGACGGGATAAAATAATTTCACAGGTAAACTATCTATACTAATGTTGTTTTTTTGTGACAATATAAAAACTTTGGTGCTTCATTTGACTCCTGGGCGGCTGGTTTGAACACTTATTGATATGAGCAAGAGGTTCTTGAATACTATGATCGAGAAAGTGAACCTTTAATCGACACAGTAAGCCCCTGGGTCATAATACTTATAATACACTTATTAGTAAAGTGTGTGTGTGTGTGTGTGTGTGTGTCTGTGTGTGTGTGTGTGAAACAGTTAGTATAAGTGAAAATAATAACTTATTCTTACAATAACTTGTTTACGTAAGTTAATAACACACATAAGTAAAAACACTTCACTCATCACTATAATCATCACACAGTGGGCGGCCATCACACAGTGGGCGGCCATCACACAGTGGGCGGCCATCACACAGTGGGCGGCCATCACACAGTGGGCGGTCATCACACAGTGGGCGGCCATCACACAGTGGACGGTCATCACACAGTGGACGGTCATCACACAGTGGATGGTCATCACACAGTGGACGGTCATCACACAGTGGACGGTCATCACACAGTGGACGGTCATCACACAGTGGGCGGCCATCACACAGTGGGCGGCCATCACACAGTGGGCGGTCATCACACAGTGGGCGGCCATCACACAGTGGGCGGCAGTGACACAGGGTAAAGACATCTTCCATAAAACAAAGGTAAAAATATTCCTATACAAAGACAGACGTTAATACATCTCTCGCAGAACAAACATAAAGGTGTCTGCCTGAGAATAAACTACAGAAGATGGCTAATTTATTCTACGACGAAAGATAAATAAAAATATACTGAGAAATCTACACTCGAACAGACATCTAACGTAGAATTAAAAGCATCACGACCACGTTTAAGGGGATGGGGGTCGTGTGTGTGTGTGTGTGTGTGTAGGGCGTGTGTGTATGGGGCGTGTGTGTGTATATGTGTGTGTGTATGGGGCGTGTGTGTGTGTGTGTGTGTATGGGGCATGTGTGTGTGTATGGGGCGTGTGTATGGGGCGTGTGTGTGTGTATGGGGCGTGTGTGTGTGTGTATGGGGCGTGTGTGTGTGTCTGGGAGTGAAAGGGGGATATGGCAGACAGGCAGACAAGACACACTGGTATTGTACAAGTTGTATTAGGTCATCATAACTCATTCATTAATTATATAAACAACATAGATAATCACCAATTGAGACGAAACCAATCAGCCTTTTGGCATCAGTAATTTCAACCTATTCCCCTCGTGGGATAAAAAACACAACACCCACTATACACTCTACAGTTATTAACCAAGTCTGTATACACCAGCAACAACCACTAATGCACACAACAGGTCAAAACTATACAGTAATACTTGATCAAATAATATTGGTTTAATCTGTGCCAACACATCACATAGGTTATGGTTTTAATTCATTTTATCTGTACAATCCCGGCCATGAGCAGTGTGTGTGTGTGTGTGTGTGTTAGGCCTTCAGTTCTCGTAGTATGGTAGTAAGGTGGTTCATACTTGTGGTAGGATGGTTCATAGATGTCGTAGGATGGTTCATAGTTGTCGTAGGATGGGCATTGTTGTGTTAGGATGGTTCATAGTTGTGGCAGTATGGTTCACTATTCTTCAAGATTCACCGTCGTGTTAATATGGTTCACAGGGGATGGTTATATGGTATAGGCAGTGGTAATGGGGTTTTATATTTCATAACAGTAGAGTTAACTGTTGTGGTCGTATGGCAGAGTGATTCACAGTTTAGTTTGTACACGAAGATTTAAGTTCGTATCCACTTCTTTTTTTCCATCTGGATTGAACCACTTCTATATAACGTACTTGAATAAACTTCAACTGGATTTTAACATATTTTTTTATTTCTCTCTTCAGTTTGGAATAATTACTAAGACATAATTTATCCTTCATTCATCATATATTTTCTTTCTTTCTTCTATTTCGTGTAGTTTTGTAATCTTCAAGTCTTCCTGGAGAGTAGCCAGCTGATGACGAAGGCGATGAGGATGGTAAGAACTGAGGGGCTGAAATATTTTGTGCCGCCCGTGAAATGGAAGACGTGTACGTTAGCGCCAGCCTCCTTCCAGGGGTTGGAGCCATCGTCAAAATGCATGGGACAGCGGTCGTCTGGAACATGGAATTTGTTAGTTTGTTTCTCTCTTTCTGCTTCTTTATACATATGCCATTTAAAACACCGTACTGTACATATTACCTACGCTATAACACATTCACTATTAAATAATATAATTACGTCACCCATGTATAACCAATTTCTGAGATTCATAAAGCATTGCTAAAAAAATGGTCATGAGAATTGTTGGTAAGAAATATTGCATAAAAACACTACATCCTTTCATGAAACGAGAGAGTTAACTCCCAAGCTGCGACAGATACCAAGGCAGTTATCCCTCCATTTTTCTTTGTTTACTTACGTTCTCTTTCATATTCGACCATGTTGAGCGTGACAGCAGCGCCATTTCCTGTACCAAGGACCGTCTGTTTTAAGTTACAGAAGGGCCCTACGCTCTGTGACATCAATATCTTGTTCAAGTCAGCCCTCTGGTATACCTGCGTCAGGACAAAAATACCTGTCACTTCAGAGAACACCTGTGCTCATATATCACTCATGATTATCCAGTTAATAGGTTAACACAACCCGACTTGTTCCCATCCACCACCTGTCTTCCCATAACACAAGTTTACCTCTCACCTCTATACTCAATCACCAATTGTACTTAACTAACACAAGTTTTCATCCGACACCAATATTTATCCAGCGTTTGTAACTCATCAAGCAACTTTATTTTGTTTTAATTAATCTTAATTTTGACTTTATTTTACTTTAATATTTTGTGTTTACTTATTACTTATCAAGCATCCATATTCATCCATCACTTGTACTCCATCCAACAATAAAATATATACCCAGGACTCATCCAGGACTCACCCAGGACTCATCCAGGACTCACCCAGGACTCATACTCACCCAACACCTGTACTTGGAATACGGGTCAAGTTCGTCATATGTGATGAGGTATGACTGGAGATTTTCCTTCCAGTAGCCTACACACTTGAGCTTGTAGTCCGGGTCAGCTGTTGGTGATAGAGAACAGCTGTTAGTGGTATAAAGCACAGCTGTTGGTGATAGAGACCAGCTGTTAGTGGTATAAAACACAGCTGTTGGTGATAGAGAACAGCTGTTAGTGGTATAAAACACAGCTGTTGGTGATAGAGAACAGCTGTTAGTGGTATAGAACAGCTGTTAGTGGTATAAAACACAGCTGTTAGTGGCATAGAACAGCTGTTAGTGGTATAAAACACAGCTGTTAGTGGCATAGAACAGCTGTTAGTGGTATACATAAATCACAAAGATATAAGGTAAACAGATCATGCATAATAAATAAACACGATACTAATTGGTTAAGAAGTCACATGCTTTTTTTTTTCATGCCCATTTCTTCTATTTCAACTTAATAAAATATACATATATCCATACACCAAGGAAAACACACACACACACACACACACTCATAATATAAAGCTTCGTGACAGGTGCGTTAGTGTCCTCTGTCGTAGTGGAGGAGGTGCGTGCAGGTTGTCTGTCACACGCACACACGCACACACAAGACTCGTGAATCAATACCCGACATAAACATGAGAACCAGTGCGTGTTGATACCACCCCTCCCCTCCCCCCACGTTGCTAAAGGGGGGGGGGAATAGTAGAGGGAAGGGGGGGTAGAGGGTCTGTTTACCATATACAGTACTTGACGTGGCCACATAAAGGACGCCTCTGGGTTTGTTTACATTCTTAACGCCGATCAAATCATAAGGAACTGATACAAAAAAAAATAATGTGTTCTGGATCTTGAAAAATTTAGTCCTTATAAATCTTTAAAGTTAACGTGGGGATTAAAGAACTTAGCACAGCCTTGGTTGGGTTAGGTTAGGTCAGGTGTTTAATCAGTTAAATAAAACTAGGGTGTCTAATCTTCACGTAATTCAATAATTTTTTTTTGTTTCTACTTTCACAGCGACAAAACATCCATTGAAAGCCAACATAAAGATACATCAAATTATCTACTGGTGATAAAGAATAATATTGATTACATTCGCGGGTGTTCGTGTGGATGGTGGATACATACAGTAAATATCCACATGACGTCCGTAATGATCCATGGATATACACTTGTCCACCTCGATCCACACTTCTTTCTGGGCGTCGTCACATACAGACATATCAGAGATGTTATCCTTACAGTAGATGCCTGGCCGGGGTGCTACAGTTACTCCCCCTAGCACCCTAGTGACGAAAGGTAGCTCACCCCTCTGAATGAAGTTGAATTTTCCAGCGATGGGGCATTTGACGGCCAGCGGGTCCTTGCCTGGCGAAAAGGACAGGAGGAAGAGGAAGAGGAGAAAGATGGTGAGAAGGAGGAATAGAAAGATGGTGAGAAGGAGGGATAGGAAGATGGGTATAGGAGAAAATTAAGGAGGAAAAAGAGCAAGAAGAGGAGGAGGGATGCGAAGGTGGGTATAGCAGAAAGATAAGAAGGAGGAGGAGGAAGTGGATAAAAAGGAAGAGGGGCAAGAATGAAAATGGAGGTGGAGGATAAAGAGAAAAGGGATAAAAAATGACGAAAGAGAAGGTAAAAAAAATAAATGAAAATGATGGATAAAGAAGATAATGAAAGAACAGATACGTGAAATAATTGACAAAAACCTTGAGAGAAAGAGGAGAATAGGAAAATTAAATAAATAAGAAGAGATAAAATACAAAGGGATTAGGCAAAGGGAGAGAAACAGTCAGAAGGACGGAGAGAGAAGAGAAGAGAAGAGAAGAGAAGAGAAGAGAAGAGAAGGAGAAGATCTAACTTGAGTGGTACAAAATAAACATAGAGGGTGTGTGTGTGTGTGTGTGTGTGTGTGTGTCTGAATATAGGAGATCTAACATGTACAAAAATTCAGGTGCCACAGGGGAAGCTTCTTAACACACCTGTAATTAGACACATGTTTTGAGTCAGGTGTTCAGCGGTGACTGACTGTACTCTCTCTCTATCTCTATCTCTCTCTCTCTTTCTCTCTCTCTCTCTCTCACCCCTGATACAACACCTCATATCAATAATAACCTGGACATATTAAGACAGGTTAATGAAGAAGGTATTAATTAAGCCAAGGCAGGTAAGTAGGTCACTTTAGATACTGGATGACGTGGCTAACCTCTGCAGTCCTTCTCTCCGTTAGAATGAGGAAAGGAGAGATTGCTGAAGAGGAAAACCAAGATGATGTTTTTGCAACTTTCTAACAGTGTCTCAAAAAAAAAATGTATATACGTCAAAATTTTCTTTCATGGGAGATTTCTAAATGGTAATATTATCCTCACTCGTTGATCAGTGGAAAAAAATATTGTAATGTTAGTATGTATTCATTTTTTGGAGTTACCAAATACATTATGAGATTTTACTTTCAATTTTACTTTCAATTTTACTTTCAATTTTACTTTCAATTTTACTTTCAATTTTACTAGAGTAGAGCAACATGGAACAGCAGGAGTGAGAGAGAGATGGAGGAGGAGGATTAAATACTCTTACAGCAATAGAAGATTAATTCCTTTTAACATAAACAAATGCCTATTCTTCCACTATACATCACACAATATATACCACAATACACCACCACCATAGCACACCACCACACCAAGACACCACACCACACCACACCACACCAAGACACCACACCACTTCGTCACATACTATAAATATCGGTGTGTCTGCCGTAAGCATCCACGCTGATACAGTAATGAGCGTCAATCCAAATCTCCTTCTGGTCACGGTCGCACACAGACAGGTCCGAGATATTCTCCCTGCAGTAGATGTGGTCCCAGGGAGACTTGGTCACACCCCCAAGGATCCTAGTTTCGAAGCGGAGTTCTCCCTTCTGCGTAAAGTTAAATTTACCCGCTACAGGGCACTTGACGGGAACCGGGTCTTTAGCTGGTGGGACAGGGAAGGCAGTTAGGAGCTGATGTTGTAGTTATAGGAGTTAAAAATGAAACATAATTGAAAGTATATCTCTGGTACAGTGAAGGAATGTAATGTGGCTTTTCTACATAAACAAAATTATATGATCCAACACAAGTCAAATTATATAAAAAAATAAATACAAATTACTTTTTGAGTTTGAGAAAATAAAGAAAAACATAAACCATTGGATGAAGAGAGAAATGAAGAATGGTTCTTAATGTAAAGAAAATGATATAATCCAACATAAGTCAAATTCACACACACACAAAAAAATTAAAATACTTCCTCAGAAAAAAAATCAGAAGAGAATCCACACTAATAACTCAGGAACTGTTCTTTCAACATAATTAAAACATTACAGAGACAAAGAGGAAAAAAAATAATTGGAGAGATTAAAAATAACGAGAAGGTCAAATTAAAAGTCAAACCAGAGGATGGGGGGGGGGGGAGGGGGGGGAGGGGGGAGTTCCGGAAGGGTATACACACTGAATGAACAACACCTGACGTGACTAGAAACTTCCTTAATTAAATGACAGGTGTCCCTCTCCTCAGAAACCTAACCTAACCTAACACACCATCCCACTGAAGAAAACTCACCTAACATCAAGTCGTAGTTCCACTCCCGGCCACTCTTGAACTGTATATAGGAGCAGACAGTCGAGAAGTCCTCCAGGATCATTTCTAAACCCTTCCTGAACCTGATGATGCTGTGGTGACGAGGTACGAACTCGAAGCACACGTAATCCTTCTGACTGTGGACACAAAGAGAGAGAGGCAAGCAGTGAGGATCGTCAGGTTGTTGAGTCTTTTTTATAGTTTTTTTTTTCTTTCTCATCCATACAAACGTCATTTTCTTCCTCCTTTTCATCCTAATATCCTTCAGTCTCTCTCTCTCTCTCTCTCTCTCTCTCTTATTATTTCCCAGCATCTCTTTATTCCCATTTATCAACCTTTGTATCCTAACCCTTCACCCAAACCTTTCACCTTTAGCCTTACCATTCACCCTTGCCCTTCACTTTCACTCTTACCTTTCAGCTTTACCCTTCACCTCCACCCTTACCCTTCACCTCCACCCTTACCCTTCACCTCCACCCTTACCCTTCACCTCCACCCTTACCCTTCACCTCCACCCTTACCCTTCACCATCACTCATCCTAATATCTTCCCCATTCCTCCCCTTCTTTACCCTCGTCAGCCTCTCCCCGCCATCTCTCTCTACCTCCCATGGGCCCTCCCTCGCCACCAACACCCACCAGCCGTCAATGTTCAGCCTAGCCATCATGTATCGGTTGTCTCGCTGTTCCTTGCACACGTAGATGGTCTTCCTGAAGCGGCCTTCGTCAGGGTAAGTTGTCTCGATGATGTGGGTCTGGTTGATGAAGACGTCGGCCTCCGTGTGAGCCGTGTTGACCCACTCCCCGCTGAAGTTCTTCGGCAGGAGACACCCAGGGTTCACCGTCTCCAGCTTGACTGTGGGAGGGACGAGAGGGTGTGGGTGTGTGTGTGTTAGAAATATGGTTTTATTATCTTGTAAAAAAATCAGTACAAAAATGCTACTTCAGTAATGCTGTTGTTGTTATTATGATGTTATTACTTATCTTCAACAACGAAGGTATTTAAGCTCATATCAAGGTTAGTAATACACTGTAGTCCAACAACTTTGAAAAATTATGAGAGATAGAACTCTTCAGTACAGTAATGCGCGACGAGCAGCTGTGACCATGAAACGACCGAGCACACCTGCTGCCAGCTCTCCCACCTGTGTAAACGCGATTCCAAGATACATTTTTTTTCGACTCTTTTTCATATTTAAAAGTAATTTTCAGGGACATTTTCTTTACGAAGTTTAAATGTATTGTGATTACCATAATACAGTACAAGAGACATATCACACCATAAGGTCATACCCATAAGGTCATACCCATAAGGTCATACCCATAAGGTCATACCCATAAGGTCATACCCCTCCTACAGCCACGACTTACCAGGGGTCATGCGAAACCTAAATGGACTGTTCTCTGGTGTCTTGAGCACAGAACACTCCGGGGTGATGGAGTGGCCCATGTACAGGTCATCGTCCCTGTTCCTGACAAAGCATCGATACTTCTCGTCCTTCCTCGACTCCTTGGTGTTGGCCACGGCAAAGAAGTGGTTCTTCTCTATAAACCAGTCACCCAGGCACGAGAACTCCTTGGCTGTGTGTCAGGGTATAGAGATGAACGATGAATAGCATTGGTAAGGGTGAATAACATAGATGATGACGATGAACAACCCTAGAGATGAAGATGAATGACAACAACTCTTAAGGATATTATTATTAAGAATGAACTCCTGACAGAAATATTACCAGCGACTCTTTAACTTCTGACTATAACAAACAAGAAGAACACTCGCTACTTACTGCCACCAAATGACTCCTTAATCCCTTCACACTTCTTATAACTGATGTTGAACTTCTGATTAGCGATGAGAAACTGGTTACCAGGTTCCTGACACGACTGAATCTTCGCCCCAGGATGGTTACATTCTCCTGTGAAACTGTTTAAAAGAAAAACCCGAAATGTTGAGTAAAATTGCTTTGGGGGGGAAATCTTTTCAGGTAAGTCGTATATATTAAACAGGAGACAAAACAACAACAGCCTTCATTGACTCACCTAAATCTGTTCTGGTATGCGAAGTGCCATACACCCTCTATGGCCGAGCGACAGTTCTTGGGGACATAATTCTCATTAAACATGGTGACCAAACCCTGGTTCCTGTCCAGCTCAGCACACACCTCCTCCAGAGACGGCTTGTAGTTTTCCTTGAAGGTGTAACAACCAGCTGGGGGGAGGGAGGGGGGAGGTGAGAGTGACAGGGTGTTGTGATGTGTTACTAAAGATACCTGTACCTACACCTGTAACTTTACCTGTATTTGTATACTGTATTGTCAGTCTGTATTGTTACTTCAGAATAAATATTGTAACGTGGATACAGCTCCTATTCTCTCTCTCTCTCTCCACTCTCACCCACCCTCCCACACTTAATCCTACCCTCCTATCCACTATTCCCTAATTCCTCCTACCCTTTACTCTTCACCCCCTTCTCAGTCCCTCACCCCTCTCTCTCACCCCCTCACCCTCTCCCCCTCTCACTCCCACTCTCTCTCACCACACTTACTTCCACTCTTCTGTAGTACATTGACGGTGCGAATGTGAAACCTGACGCAGTAGTAACACTCGTCCCGGCGGAAGAGGAAAGCCTTATAGTCATATCTGTAGACCTTCAGGGCCACGCAGGTTCCGTGGTCAGACATGCTGGTGCCATCGATCTCCGTGATGGTGTTGGTGCCCTTCTCGAAGCTGAACCAAGACCCACGGAGCAAAAAGGGAATCACACAGTTTCCCTGGATCTCTGTAGGCAGTGGGTGGGGGGATATGGAGTTAGTGTATAAGGTAGAGGGAAATGGAGTTAATATATGGAATGTCGAGGGGAAGTGGAGTTAGTGTGTAAGGAATAGTTGAAACACACCAAAGAAAATGTAAATAGGAAATAAATTTACGTTTTGATTGGTTGTTTGTAGACATTAAAACACAGACCGTCGTTACAAGATAAAGGATAACACTACTGTAGTATTGACAATGTTCATTATCACACTAATAATAATTAATAATAATAAAATAACAATAATAATAATAATAACAATAATAATAACAATAATAATAATAATAATAATAATAATAATAATAATAATAATAATAATAATAATAATAATAATAATTGTACCTGAATATTATAGAAATACAATATCAGTGAATTATTATATAGTGTAATGTTAACCAGTGGTCTAACACGAATCATGACCTAAGGTGATTCTTATAACTTTTTCTCCCCAGGTAAATATTGTTTTTTTTTTTGAGGAAAATTATAAAAGGTATAAGGATAGTTTGTTGATGTTTGTTGATGTTTGTTGATGTTTGTGGGTGTTTGTTGATGTTTGTTGATGTTTGTTGATGTTTGTTGATGTTTGTTGATGTTGGTTGATGTTTGTTGATGTTTGTTGATGTTTGTTGATATTTGTTGATGTTTGTTGGTGTTTGTGGATGTTTGTGGATGTTTGTTGATGTTTGTTGATGTTTGTTGATGTTTGTTGATGTTTGTGGGTGTTTGTGGATGTTTGTTGATGTTTATTGATGTTTGTTGATGTTTGTGGGTGTTTGTTGATGCCTTGATCTTTTCACACACACACACACTCACGCCGCACACACACACACACACTCACACACACATACACACACACACTCACGCACACACTCACGCACACACACACACACACACACACACACACACTCACGCACACACTCACGCACACACTCACGCACACACACACACACACACACACACTCACAATCACACATACACACACACTCACGCACACACACACACACACACAAACACGTCTCTCTTGTTCGGTGCCATTTATTCTTACTTTGTGTAAGTTGTTATGTGACAGGGCGGTTGGTGTCAACGACCGTCTTGACAGATATTGCAAGTCAATATCAGTCCCATTCATTGACAACTGGGACAACTTCTACGGCAGAAGGGACCCTTATGCGAGGGATGGGGTGCACCCGTCTCGGGAAGGGGTGGCAACCCTGGCTGGGCCTCTCGAGAGGGCAGTTCAAAGGATATCAAAGCATTTAAACTGCTAGGGGAATTTATGGGCACGGGGGTGGAGGAGACTGCAGTGGGAGAGGGTAAACAAAGTGAAAGGTTACAGGGAAATAGTGTTAGGAATGATGACAAAACTAAATTAGACAGGGAGTTTAAACCTAAGAGACGTAAAGGGAGGACTCAGAACACGACTAACTTAAATGTCTACTACGTGAACAGTAGAAGTATGAGAAACAAAATGGATGATATTAGGGCCTTGGTATGTACCGAAAAAATCGATATAATAACATTCACTGAAACATGGATCAACCTAGACCCACGTGAGTTACCGGTCGAATACCAAATTGCGGGTTTCAAATTGTTCCATACCGATAGGCAGACCAGAAAAGGAGGCGGAGTAGCAATCTATGTCAGGGATAATCTGAAGAGTGAAATAAATAAGGAAATAAAAACTGAGCAGAATAAAGAAACAATTTGGATACAATTAATCGACGGTAGGGAAAAATTAATCATAGGAGTAATATAAAGACCTCCCAATCTTGATAGAGTTAACGAGCGACTTATCTGGGATGAAATGTGCAGGGCTTCTATACACAACAAAGTCTGTATAGTAGGCGATTTTAACCTAGACCAAATAGATTGGACTGACCTTACGGGTAACTCAGTATCAGAGGATTTCCTCGAAACGATCCAGGACTGTTTCGTAAGTCAACATATAACCGAACCCACCCGGGGTAATAATATACTCGATTTAGTTCTGTCGAACAGAGAAAACCTCATTAGCAATGTCGAGGTAGGGAACGAACTTGCAAACAGCGATCACAAAGAAATTAGATTCCAGTTAGATTTTCAGGTCAGACGCAAGGAAAATTCCATTAAGTCCGAGATTTCAGAAGGGCAAACTTTGATAGTTTAAAGAGGCAGCTGAGAGAGTGGGTGTCACGCTTGGGCGTGAACCTGACAGATGACACCGACCTGATAACGAGATCTGAGATTGTCGAGTTCCACGACAATTTAAATAATGAGTTATTTAATGCATAAAGGCAGAACATACCATACAAAAAACTCAGATCAGACAACAATGACCCTAAATGGATAAATAATTATTTAAAAGACATTATTGGCCAAAGGAAGGCTATAGGTAGAAGGATAAAGCGTGGCGAAATTTACCTCCGGGAGTATTATAGGGTATTGGTCGGCAGGGTTAAGACCGAGATAAGAAAAGCAAAGAGGAATAATGAAGTGAAGATAGCAAGGGAGGCGAAGACAAACCCCAAAGGATTCTACCAAATGTATCAAACTAAAACACGAGACAAGATTGGACCAATACAGTCAGATACCGGCGAGCTAACTGATAACGACGGAGAAATGAGCAATAATCTGAATAAATCTTTTTCAACAGTTTTCATAACCGAAAATTTAAACATGATACCCGAGGCTCCGACTCTATTCAGAGATAGTGAAGAAAACAAATTAAGCGAGATAGTAGTGACTAGTAACGATGTTAATAAGCAAATAGACAAACTGAAGCCTATTAAGTCACCTGGTCCCGATGAGATTTTTGCCAGATTATTAAAGGAATGTAAGGATGAGCTTAGTATGCCCTTAGCAAAGTTGTTTAACATGTCATTAAAAACAGGTGTAGTGCCAGAATCCTGGAGGATAGCGAATGTAATACCGATTTTCAAGAAGGGGGATAGATCACTATCCTCTAACTACCACCCAATCAGTCTAACATCAATAGTAGGCAAATTACTAGAATCAATCATTTCAAACTCTATTCGAAACCACCTGGAGAAGCACAAGTTGATCAATGATTCCCAACATGGCTTCACAAGGGGGCGTTCATGTCTAACTAATCTAATAACATTCTTTTCATCAGTTTTCGAATCGGTGGACGAGGGGCACAATTATGATGTGGTATATCTCGACTTTAGCAAAGCCTTCGACAGAGTCCCCCATGAAAGACTAATTAAAAAGGTAGAAGAGCATGGCATCAAAGGTAGTATCCTTAACTGGATTAGGGCGTGGTTAAGGGACAGGAAACAGGGAGTGAGCATAAATGGCACTAAATCGCATTGGAGCAACGTCATTAGTGGAGTTCCCCAAGGCTCAGTACTTGGACCATTATTATTTATTATATACCTAAACGACGTAGATATCGGCATAGACAGCAACATAAGTAATTTGCTGATGACACTAAAATAGGACGTGTAATTAAATCTGACGAGGACTCAGCAAAACTACAGGAAGATTTAAACAAATTTTTCGAATGGTCTGAAAAATGGCAGATGAAATTCAATGTGGACAAATGTAAAGTATTCAGTATAGGAGATGTAAACAGGGAAACCAGTTACCAGATGAACAACGATGCCATTGTGAAATCCGACTGCGAGAGAGATTTAGGAGTAATGATAAGTAGGAATCTTAAGCCAAGTAAACAATGTGTTTTTGCTAGTAACAAGGCTAATAAAGTACTTGGGTTCATACAAAGGAGTGT
This sequence comes from Homarus americanus, assembly GCF_018991925.1. Classification (NCBI taxonomy): domain Eukaryota; kingdom Metazoa; phylum Arthropoda; class Malacostraca; order Decapoda; family Nephropidae; genus Homarus; species Homarus americanus. The sequence goes on along the minus strand of NW_024714177.1, from coordinate 3,602,047 downwards.
TAGTTACAAGACTAGCGAGGTCATCTTAAAATTATATCTTGAGCTTGTGAGACCTCACCTGGATTACGCAGTTCAGTTCTGGTCACCGTATTACAGAATGGATATAGAATCCTTGGAAAGAATTCAGAGGAGAATGACAAGACTAATCCCGGGCATTAGGAACCTTGAGTACAAAGACAGGTTAAAGCATCTTAATTTGCACTCCCTCGAGAGACGTAGAGTGAGGGGCGACATGATAGAGGTGTATAAATGGAAGTCAGTGTTAAACAAAGGGGACATTACAAAGGTACTCAAACTATCCAACCAGGAGCGAACTCGCAACAATGGTTTTAAATTAGACAAATTTAGATTTCGGCGTGAAATAGGTAAACACTGGTTTGGAAACAGAGTAGTGGAAGAGTGGAACAAGTTACCAAATATCATCATTAACTCGAATACGCTGGATAGCTCCAAACATAGGTTGGATGCTTATATGAGCAATAGGGGTTGGGTGTAAATGGGACTGCCCAGTATGGGTCAATCGGCCCACTGCAGTTTCCTCCATTCTTATGTTCTTATGTTCTTATTCATTTATGTGATAATATATATGTGATGATACTGCATAAGATTAACGTCATTATCTCAGGTTGTTCACTTACTTTCATCTCTATCATGAGTGAATGACGTCATCACAGTGATTGAATCCTATTATGACGTCATCACCGTGATTGAATCCTACTATGACGTCATCACCGTGATTGAATCCTACTATGACGTCACCAACACAATAGATGGTCCCATTTCAAGTGGTGTACAAAGCAGCGTACATCCTCCTGCTAGTGTGTGTGTGTGTGTGTGTTTCATAACATTACCCAATTATACCCTTGAATTACGTTATTTTAGTTCGTTTTATAGATTAAATTTCGATTATCCTCATCATAAGGCTGCCAATATAATGACTTAAGACAAGTTTGAATTATAGAGAAGACATACGTAAATTATGTCTGGCATCGACGTTAATTACGATAATAAGTTTTTAGAACAATACCAACTCTCTCTCTCTCTAACTCTCTCTCTCTCTCTCTCTCTCTCTCTCTCTCACCTGTGGGGCGTGAGAGAAACAGGAAACACGAGGTGAAGTCCCTCAGCTCATAGACGGTAAAGTTTGAGGTATGGGTTGGTAACTTCAAGACCCTCTACCCTTCTAGACGTCATCCTACCCCTATTATCACTCTTAGTATCGGATTTATGGCTGAGAATTACGATAGTTTCTCAAGGTTGAAGCCAAAACAAATTTTCGAGAGAGAAATCTACTCCTGGGAAACACATCACGGTATTGTTTTGGTCCTTGGCTGAACCCATATTAGTTCCAACAATGAGTCGTCGTTGTTGTGAAGTCTCTTAACTCTCACTTATTATCCCGGTTTCCTCTCACTCGTAGATCTACTTACCTCTCACAGTTATACACGCCAGCAGCACAAGAAGCACTAGAAATCTCGGTAATAACTTCATTTTTGTCGCGAGTATAAGATCAAGCACAAGAGAACATATTTTTCAAGCTTGGTGAGCCCGTGTACTGGTCATTGGGTGTGGCGGAGGGGGCTGGGGGGTGCTGGATTGGGGGAGGTGTGATAACAGTTGCCATTTCTTGGTGGTGATTTTATTAACATTCAAGTCTTTCCTCTCTCTACATTAAGGTTTTGATATTCTTACGCCTTTATGGTTATATATAGTGTGTATATATCAGGTGGATGTTGATGTTACATCCAGGTGATTATCTGCTTCCATTGATAAAATGACGTTACTTTATCGAGGCGGCAATTGTGTCACGTTATCAAGACTTCATTAAAATAGTTATGGAATGGCAACACTGAATGGGCGTACAGATAATTAATGATGACTCGTATATTACAAACTTAATGATGTTTTTAAACGTAAGACAAGTCACCGTACACAAATATTCTTTAACAAGACAAATTGGATATCTACTCCAGTGTGTGGCATCGATTATGTAGCCCCAGGTAATGTTAGGGTGTAGGCTGAGCCACCTGGCGGCCAGGTAGGGAACTATGTATGTTCTAATTACCGAAAACGACATACTCCATGGGTGACTATGATGAAAATAAGTACACGGTAAAGTTTCATAATTTTATACGTTAGAATCATTCTTAAGATGGTTTCTGTTTGTGCTGTTCCGTTCAAAAGTTTACGACACACTGACGGTAACCTGCAGATGAACGGACCAGCCATCATCACCTTGTAAGGGCGTAACTCTGCAAGTGTTTTTATTTATCTTTCTCTCTATATTATACCTTAGGTTTCTCTATATTTTTCTATTTTATATTTATATTATTGTTTATATTGTTGTATTTTCTATGTTGTTTATTTTCAATTATTTATATAATTATTTTTTATCCTCTCTCTTATCTTAGTTCATCTATATTTCTTATCATGGCTCAATTATATCCAATACAATGGATTAACTTGGGAAAACCATTTCATTCTTTACCACACAGGCTTTTATTAAAATATACTGATATTGTCCACTGTGGGGTAGCGTGGTAGTGAGCTTAGGCACGTGAGGTACAGTGGTTATTTTCAGAGCAATTATTACCAGGAAATGAGCAGTAATACTCGTAGGTTACTAATTCAATATTTATTAACATACGGAGTGAACAAGATGATAATTAGATACACTCAGACAAGACTAGACCACTGGGCGCTGATGTTGTTTACTACACAAACAGCCGAAGCTCGGTTGCTAGGAACGTAGGGGTAGACGCGATGCAGCGTGTCTTAGCACTTTACTTTTACTTTTACTTTATCCTCTTCACCACTGATCGGCTTGTCAGCCGCTTGAGCGATCGGTCACGTCTCTGTTACGCACGGTTGGCAAGTACTGGGCATGCACTGGCTCCTGAATGTACCTGAACCCGCTCCAGTGTTGGTCAAGTCTGGTCTTGAAAGAACTCACACTCGGTGCCGTCACAACACTTTCTGGTAGATTGTTCCAAGAGTTTACAACCCTCACTCCGAAAAAGTTTGCCCTCACAGTTCCCCGGGTGCTCCTGACCTCAGATTCTAATTTAGCCATATTAAAGACATCCTTCAATGAACATTGCCCATAGACGGCTACCGAACCTCGGTAGTGGTGACAACACAGACAGTGCCTGGAGATGCGATGAGGAAGAGTCACGAGAGTGTGAGGTTGGTTGGTGATACGGAGAGAAGAGAGCATCAGCTCTGAGGGTGCAGGAAGGGTACAGTACAAGGTGAAGTTCAGAAGTGGGAAATATAGGAGGAGGTTGACAGCAGGTGGGCTATCCACCTTGCGGAGACGAGGTTTTGTCTTCCGTCTACAGTGCTGCATTAGAGGACTCTTGCGGCTAGGGAAGGCCGGTGTCAGCTAAGCTAAGCTAAGTTGTTCTATTTGATGTTTGCTGGGGGCATATTATGTCCCTCCAGATCCTTGTGTGACTGGAGAGTTGTTCCCATCTTTTGGTTCTTTTTCATTGTGTATATAGAGGCTCTGGTTCTTCGTTATCAGTTTTCCTGCTTCTAGGCCACCATCTGTGTGATGTGTTGTTGTTTTCCTCATGTAGTTGGTTTAATATGGGATCCTGTTCTTGGTGGATTTTTTCTCATAGTGCATGTGCTTGGGTGTGTCTTCTGGTGTCGAGTGGGTCTATACTGTGTTCTGTGTGTATGTCTTGTACTGCTATTCTTTCATTGATCTGCTGGTTATCTTGAGTCCTAATATTTTTCCGTTGGCAGCCTATGGTATTTGTTGGTTATTAACAATAATGGGGCAGGGATTTGTTTTTGCGATGTGATTTATTTTGAGTTTTTTTGGACATTGGTTTTTATCTTCCATTTTCGTTCATAGTTATTTATTATCTCTATTTCTCTGCTTGTTCTGACGGCCATCATTTGTTTGGATTTTCCTGGGTACCTGACTATATGTGTGAGGTTTCTTCGTGCATTCGTTTATAAATGGGCATCTGGTAACTCAGCCATTCGCCAGACATGCCATAAAGACTAATTTCGCAATGAGAGAAATTACATTTAAATCAGTTTTTGTACATTTGGTTATGAATATCAGTGTCATGGGTCAGGTGAATTTCTTATGTCTATTTTTATAATCTATTCAGAGATTGAACGTGCCAAAAAAAAGTGAAATGGACGTCAAATACATATGCTAACAACGCTACTTCTACAGGCTCAGCAACACTCCACACAGGGTCCTCTATGGGTATACGTTTAGATCTTGGAGATATAATTCAATTCAATTTCAATTGTTTATTCCTTGATAGAGGAAGCGGGATCCTAGTGCTGTCACTAGGTACCCCTGTACAATGACACCAGAATCATCTGGCAAGTGTGAAAAGTATAAACAGTATAAATATTATAAAGGGGCTTACTAAAGCCTAAGGAAGGAAGGATGTTCCTTTAACACATAATCAATATTATTTACAAAATATCTGGCCAGTATTGGGAGGATCATCGTGTCTCCGTCAGGGGGTCTCTTGGAGATATAAAGTTTGACAGATTCTTGTCAGGAAATTAATCGCTTTCTTAAATAGACAACTGACAATAAACAAACTACAAAGATCAGATTCTCTGAGGTTTGGACATTAAAATAATCTAACTTCAGTAGCAATTGGAAACACATGGCTGTCCCCAAGAGCGAGATTAGTACTTCGTCATTCTTATTGGCAGACTCAACACTCTCGTATTTGACAAGTTTTGCTTACAATAAATGTAGTTGAAGCTTTCAACATCACTCCCAAGCGATCTTGATGTTTTACCTGTAATCAGACATATCTAATACAATATAACATCAGTGGGTTCTCTCTCAATTTCAAATCTCCGAAACTGGCATGAGCTCTGGAGGAAAAACAGTTTCAGAGACACATGACATTGAGAGAAAACGGATGCCTTCGATGGGAGACTCAATAATGAAGACATGTTTCGGGGACTATGGAGCGCAATACGAATCCTAAGATTTGTGTTAACTAACTTGTACCAACGAGATCAGTACAACCTGAACTACGTCCACGCCCAGTTGGAACTGTGCAAGCGTAGGCCGGCGTTTATTCATGACCGTGTGTCTTCTATGCCAGATACTGTATGTTGCATACAGTTATTGAGAAGGGGGGAGGAAGAGACTGGACGAGGTATTAAATGGTAAAGTGGAAAATGGATTTCATTGTCCTTCTAAAATGTGAGTATAATATTAGCGTTAGACATTGATAACCAACAGTACACACACTATAAATGATACTCACAATATGTAGAGGAAAAATATAAATATATAATCTATTCAGGCTCTTGTGGGTGACTGTTGGGGGGAGTATCGCTCACGGCCTTGTGAGTTGTATGGCTGACACGAACCCACAGTAACCTTCCTACGTGTGTCTTTCCTGCTGTAAGGAATTATTAACGGGAGATGATGATTATAATATATTCAAAAGGTTTATCATATTAAATGTATCATCATTATTTGTATTTACTGTAATATACTCGTATATCTTACAATAAATTACTAATAACAGAGGGAAGTAGTAAAGACAACTACCCCTTGACCACTCCAGACACAGAAATAGATACAAGCAGACAGATACATAATATACCAGGGGCGGATCCAGGAGTATAAAAAAGGGGGTCCAAGAAGTTATGGGTGGGGGAGCATAACGAGCCCCCCCCCCCCTCCCTCCCACCTCCCAGAAATTGTTTTGAAATTTGACCAATATCATGGACATTTTGAAGCCATGTGCACTTGATATTAGGAGATATTCTGAGGTCAATGGTAATTACATTTTACTATACAAAAAGGCCTGAGTACAATACAGCGTTAAAGAAAAAGTATTGACATTTGAACACAGCTTATATTGTTAACGTTTGGGACACAATTACATTATAACACAAATACCTAGACAATTGGCCTGTTCCATCGCCATCTCGGCCGTCAATTAATAAACTGACACTCTGAAACAAGTGAACGAATCCATCTGAAACTCGGATTAAGCGTCATACACACACATCATACACACACGTCATACACACACATCATACACGCACGTCATCTTGAAGACTTATTCTGAGAAACTGATATATGAACATTTTTCCCAGCAGTAATCTCATCCATGTTTCATTTCATATCAAGTCTCCTGTCTTTTCTGTTCGGTGTATTAGTGTTGGATATTACAGTGATCACAAACGATAATGGGTCGTTAGTGAGGACCGCTGTTTCATACCACATGTGAAACAAATATGTAGGAGTATGTTGTTCGAGTTTAATTAAGTGTGACAGCGAAGGGTAACCTGACTCAGCAAAACGCACCTGGTTCAGTGTCGTTCTCTTCACGCCTTTTAGTTGTTATCAAGGAGGTCTTCCCGCGGGCACGTGGGTGGAGGTTCACTGATTCCTCACTCCCTCACGTTACCTCTTACTCCCTACCTCTCTCACTCCCTCACCCTCCCTCTCACTCCCTCACCCTCCCTCTCACCCCCTCATAAACAGAACAATTAAGGTTCCACATACTTTATCTCATGATCGTACAAAGAAAATAATATTGCTTATAACTTTAACTAAACACACCCATAGATTGAGACAATATATAAGCGGTACATTACCACTTATATATTATGCCACATTTAACGTTCTTATCACATAGAGGGCACTATGTATTTTTTCCTGTTTAGTGAAATAAAAAAAAACATTACTTGATATTACCAAATTATTTTTTTTCCACGTAATTTCCGTATAATAAATCTGTTCCACATGGCTGGTCACTTAGCTCCCTTCCCCTGACCCAGTTGGTCACCTGCTACCTGTGAGTATACCATATTATTTATTATCGTTTTGGGTTTATCGTTCCTAAGGTGTTACTTGTGTTTTAAGGGTGCCGTGTGTAATGCTTGTTAATTACTATGAATGTACAAGTTAGTGTGTATGAATTCTGCAAATATAATAGTATGTTGACAGTTACTACTAAAATATTTAGACATTATTCTAAATGGATTGTATTGTTGCAACTTTTTATTCGTGGTCACGTTGGTGTGAACTGCTACACTCCTCGCCTTGTACGTCAGCACGCCAGCTAGGACACTGTCAGCCCTAGCCTCTGTGCTGCTCCTCCCAGGTCCATTATCAAGTACCTGTGCCAGTTAGGAGGGTACTAGCTCTCCTGTGAAGGTGTTGAGTAGAAGACACCAATTAACCAGTTGTGCCGTGTTGATATACAGGACCCCACGCTTGACATCCAGTGTCTACACTCCCGACATTTGTTCCGGCCGGCAGTCCGGCACTTCCCTACCGCATATGTTGATGTAGCTCTGTACTGTCTCCATGTCGATTATATTATCAGTGTAAATACTTGTAAGTGATATACAATGGTAAATAACATACAGTTGTCAGTCGTATTTGGGAAAACTTATCATAAGGTAAAGATGTAAATATTGTACTACAGATATCAAACTGTTTATTGTCACTTCACCTCAAAGGTAACACAGGTATATCTTACTAACACACCAGAACAAGGAAATAGATTACTAGGGATAATAAGTTGTACGATTATATCATCTCGGAAGAAGTTTTTGAAAAAGGTGATATGCCACTACAGTCGATATCTTTATTTTATACCGTCAACATTCTACCAATAGGTTGCACTGTTGTGCCCATATCCATATCCATATCTTCTTCCACCACTGTAGGAGCCACCATAGGACCTGGTGTACGTGGGCCTGTTGATGAGCGGAAGACAACACGTATTTAGTTGGAATGTTCTTCAAAAGATACAGTTAAGACTGGTCAGTTAGGCCTAAGTCAAAAATGACCTCACACTCAGTGTATACTTTGAGCAAAGGATTAACATTATGAATAATGTCGCTGACCACAACATTGTCTTCCCTTCAAATAACATGATAACAACAACAGACGCTGGACCAACACTCACTGAAACTACCATAACTTCATACGATCTCTTTTGTAAAGTTACACCACAAAGAAAATAAAAGTTAACGTAATAATTATTGAGAATCATAATCATTATTTGACAAACGTGAACCATGGAGTCACTTACTGAACATAGGAGACGTAGTTGGGTCTGTAGCCACCCTGTCCACCGTGTCCACCGTAGCCTCTATATCTGCGTGATGCTTCAGTGAACACGACGAGGGCTGCCAGGGCCATCACCACCATCTGCAACACACAAGTAGTAAGGACCAGTTACTTCACGTCTCCCTCACCAGGTGTCGTACTCAGCACCCCCACCATCAACAACTCCCATACTTTCCTCAACTACCCAACCTGCCTACGTTTCATAATATTGTCAGTAAAAAGGGAGATTTTGTTCTGTTAAATTAATATCATGATTTTTTAAAACATTTTGACATTAATAAAAAGCAAAAGTTCTTCAACATCCCTATCAATGACTGGGATAAAAGTTAACATTTCATTAACTAACTACAAGTTGTGTCTAAGAAACTTTAGCCCAATAACTAAATGAAGACAACAGATCAACTCACCAGGAGCTTGAAGGCCTTCATGTCTTACGTCTGGTTGTGTTGCACAGTATCACAGACACACACACGCCGCCTTATATACTCCACACATCCACCATCCCTGAGTTGCCTGTTAGTATTTTCAGATACAAGATTTATAAACAAGTTTAATTTAGAAATCATTACAAAGTGTCTATATTTTCTAGCTCGTGTTCCTATAACTTAAAGTAGGCTTATATTCAGTTAATTTTTATTTAAAACATATATTTTAGTACAGAAAAAAGTATTAATTTCAATATTTTGGAAACTGTTTTTAAAAACCTCTCTGGAGCAGGTCATAAATGGTGTTGAGAGTAGCGGGGTCATGTGCTGAAGCTTCCTACCTGCCTTCTTGTGTCTATGTTGATAGATGCATCTATTTCTCTCTGTCTACGGAGGTCGAATGTGGTCCCTCACTAGTGTGGTCCCTCATAATTGTGGTCCTTCATGAGTGTGGTCCCTCACTAGTGTGGTCCCTCACTAGTGTGGTCCCTCACTAGTGTGGTCCCTCATGAGTGTGGTCCCTCATAATTGTGGTCCTTCATGAGTGTGGTCCCTCATAATTGTGGTCCCTCATGAGTGTGGTCCCTCATAATTGTGGTCCTTCATGAGTGTGGTCCCTCATAATTGTGGTCCCTCACTAGTGTGGTCCCTCACTAGTGTGGTCCCTCACTAGTGTGGTCCCTCATGAGTGTGGTCCCTCATAATTGTGGTCCTTCATGAGTGTGGTCCGTCATGAGTGTGGTCCCTCATAATTGTGGTCCTTCATGAGTGTGGTCCCTCATAATTGTGGTCCCTCACTAGTGTGGTCCCTCACTAGTGTGGTCCCTCACTAGTGTGGCCCCTCACTAGTGTGGTCCCTCACTAGTGTGGTCCTTCTACACCCTGACGGGAAAAAGACACCGAGGTGCACAGAAAAGTATGGGTGAGGTAGGCAGACTGTGTCACATCAGGCAGACTGTGTCACATCAGGCAGACTGTGTCACATCAGGCAGACTGTGTCACATCAGGCAGACTGTGTCACATCAATATAGAAAACTTTATATAATATGAAAGACTTAATGAAGTAAATGGCGGCTTGTTAACTCCTCGCTGAAATTTAATACCATTACCTGTAATAAATTCCCAAAGAGAAACAAAAATACAACCAGTCACATTTCCGAGTTGTATTTTCTTTATTTTGTAGTTCCTGGTAATATGTTCTTGATAAACGTGTATTATTTACCCCTTTCTTTATTAACACATTTGTATCCAGTATTACACTAATCATTCTTCCTAGTTTTTTTTTCCCTTACGACAATCTTGAGTTACCATATCGATACCTCGTCCTAGGTGTAGTGTTTATGACGGCTTCAAAGGCTGGAGTGAGTTAAGGGTCTACCACATGACGTAGATGGTCGTGTGTTGAGCGTTGGCAACAGCTGTCTTAAATATCACTTGTACTCCACCTCCTTTTTCTCTGCCTATTCTTCTACCTGTTGCCTCTTCCCTACTTGCCCTTTCCTATTTTACCCCCTTCCCCTATTGTCCTTATGCCTTGCCCCTTCCCCCACCTACCACCAGACAGGTACCCACCCTAACCTAGCCCTCCAGCTCAAGTACCCAGTCCACTACTTAACTTCAAGATCATAATATTTACAAAGCTTACAAATGAACTATGTTATAAGGTCAAATACTCGTGAGGTGCAGAAGATCTATTTCAACTCTCTCTTTCTCTCTCTCTCAGGAGGTAGACACTAGACAAATCCTAATAATCAATCCACGTTGCATTTTTTTTCCCGGATAATGAGATTCTAAAAAACAAAATATAAAGTAATTTTTCAACTTTGCTGTATTTTCCGTCTTTAATTTTTTTTTGGTCTCCCTGTTAGTCTGTCATGGTTTGTGTTAACTCTCTCTCTTACATGTATAGATACTGAGGGAATTTCCAGATTTTATGATGTTTCAATATGTTTTTAAAGGGTTAAAGTAACAAAATGGAACTTACACAAACACACACACATACACATAACCTATTGAATTTATGCGGACATTATTGGCTACGAAGGCCTTATTAACTTACTAGACATTCTACATCATAACCTAGAGACGTATTAAGAGATCTATGACTCCCACCTTCAATAGATTTCACGGAAACGTTCGACTTATTTTGCCACAACTTATAATTATCAATAAATTCATCGCCTTTGGGTTCTACAGATGTCTCATTTCGTGACTTGTTGGACGACCGAACACCGAACTACCACCTCTAGTTCTCATTCTCATTGCCGGGTCGTCCCCCATGATGCAAGGATAGGATTACTCTGTTTCCTTATCCTCATCAATGATACTCCCCGACCCGTTGGCAACCAAGGTTTCTCTGATCACATCGTCTTCCAGATCACCTCTTAGCAAGCCTCCATAATTGGTCCACCGTTAACCATACACATTAACTTTCCTCTGACTAAGTTCCGCCTCTGGTTATCATGCTGGGCCAGACACCTTGGAAAGAACACGTCAGCATTCTCATCCTTAAATATTCCCCTTATCAACACTGTTTGTATTTCCTAAACTCACTTGTGCTTTCCCTTGCCTAGTCTTGTTGTTGGTGTTAACTTATACAGTGAAGACTCCTAGAAACAGAATCAGAAAAGGGGACGTGCAAGATTATTCTCCCTCCCTCTACCACTACACTCAGGCTCTCACTACACTGCCTCTCTCAACTATAGCATCGTGATCTTATGGAGATTAGGGACAAAACTGCTGCACTGCCTTCACCCACGTCACCTCCGGCCATATGTTGCTTCTCGACCCCACTTTACCACACCAGACCTCCCCCCCCCCCCTCCCCTCACACACAACACAGATCCAGCATAGCCTTAATGAATCTGGAATACACTAGAAGAAAAACAATTCCCAGGTAGACCTTAGAAATGAGTTATTGATATATGGTAGCGAGGGTAACACGGGTATGCGGTAGGTAGAGGCCTCGACAACTGTAAAACCACGGTAATCTGATGCCTAAGTTCACCTTCAGCAACCCTCATGATTGCATTACCTGGGATTTACCACCGCAATCTAGTTAGGTTTTATATTCTTCACCCAACCTCAATCCTAATTTAACCTAACCGAATCTAACATAACCTAACCTAACCAAGCCTAAGTTAACCTTATTAGACCAAACTTAATTAAATTTAACCTAACTTAACTAAATTTAACCTAACCTAACATAATCTAACCTAATCTTTCCTAACCTATCCTAAGCTAACTTAACCTAACCTAACCTAACCAAAGTCACCGTAAGTAATTCCTACATGAAGAATAAACGATACGCATAATAAAAAAAAATAACAATGAAAAAAAGAGACAAGCAAAACAGAAAAAACAATAGCTCTCACATCTTATCTTCAGAAAAACAAAAGTAAAAAGAAGTTGGTGGGATTTTTTTTTTGTAGATCTGTGTCAAGTGAACTCATTTTTATCCTTTGTTATGATGCGTCAGCTGATGTGTGTGTGTGTGTGTGTGTGTGTGTGTGTGTGTGTGTGTGTGTGTGTGTGTAGTTTTCTCCCGTCATGAGGTGTCGTTCCATTAGGTCACCCAGTCCGTGATGTAAGGCCATGAGATCAAGTGTGTGTGAAATAATAATGATAATAATAATAATAATAATAATAATAATAATAATAATAATAATAATAATAATAATAATAATATGTAATAATATTATTAATAATAATAATAATAATAATACTATTAATAATAATAATAATAATAATAATAATAATAATATTATTATTATTATTGTGTGTGTGTGTGTGTGTGTGTGATAATAATAATTAACGGTTTATTGAAAAAGTCGGCAGCCCGAAGGCTGAAAATATACATTGGATAAAAATGACTTATTACATACAAAGACATGGGGTGGGTGGGTCGTTTAACAAAAGCTTTCATTACTGAAAGAAGAAGGAACATGAATTGAACACACATTTTTTTTTAGTTTACAGTTGATGGCCCGGGCCTGGACCGGTCATGGGGACACCGGGTGGTGTGGTGTTCACGTGGTGCAGTAACTCGTCCTCGGGTGTTGATATGAAGGACCACACTTGGTCATGGAGACACCGGGTGGTGTGGTGTTCACGTGGTGTAGTAACTCGTCCTCGGGTGTTGATATGAAGAACCTCACGTGGTCATGGGGACACCGGGTGGTGTGGTGTTCACGTGGTGCAGTAACTCATCCTCGGGTGTTGATATGAAGGACCTCACGTGGTCATGGGGACACCAGGTGGTGTGGTGTTCACGTGGTGTAGTAACTCGTCCTAGGGTGTTGATATGAAGGACCTTACGTGGTCATGGGGACACCAGGTGGTGTGGTGTTCACGTGGTGTAGTAACTCGTCCTAGGGTGTTGATATGAAGGACCTTACGTGGTCATGGGGACACCGGGTGGTGTGGTGTTCACGTGGTGTGTGTGTGTGTGTGTGTGTGTGTGTGTGTGTGTGTGTGTGTGTGTGTGTGTGTGTGTGTGTGTCTTTATAGCTTAATCTGTTAGCTCTATGAAAGCTCTGATTAAATGCCTAAATAACTATCTAACTGACTGACTGATTCACAATTTGACTGAATGGCGGATTGACTGACTGATTGAATGACCAACTGCATGACTTACTAACCAAATGACTGATTATTGACTACAACAATCATTCAGTCAGTTGTGGTCAGTAGATCACCAACACACTCTAAACCTCTTGGACTTGAATCACTTAAGACACTCTCACTCAAATGGCACAAATTTCCTTACCCCCTCCCCCTTCCCCATTCAAGGTCACCATCATGACCCAATGGTAATTCTCACTTAACTCTCACAAACTAGATTATATCCAGCTTCCATTTACAGCAACAACCAACCACTTTTTTTTATCAATCATCTGTGTCTTACCAACCTTGATCTAAAAGCTAACAAATATATTCGATTTCTTCTTTATTTTCCTTCAACGTAAGTTCTTGTTTTTGTTTTTTCTTTCAAGTGTTGTTTGGTTAGGTTAGGTTAGGGAGAGATGTTGGGACATATCCATAGACAATACATCACCCTCTTTACTGTCGGCGAGTCTACCTTGAATGTCTACATAACATAATAACATTAATACTTCCTAAGCTCACCTATGTTTCCCCTACCTCGTCTTCCTCCTTCAATGCTACACAGTGAGGACTCCTAGAAAGAATACACTCAACACAGTGACCCTCTCGTCTCTCTCTGATCAACACCATGACCTCATCTTTAAGTTTGGGGATGAAGCTACTATACCATCCTCGCCACCGTCTCCTGCTCCCACCTGAGATCCCTCGTCCACGAATTATATTGCTCAACCCTACAACTGCATCCAGCCTATATAACAACGTATTAGCCACTATAAGAACACCACAGTCAAAACTATTGTAAAAATTATCAACAAATAGTAGATGACCTGTTCACTTCTGGCCAATCTCACTTGTATACTGTAACTGTAGTCAAGTTCCTAGTTAAATAACCCTCTGTATTTGTTAATAACCCGTTAATTTTTATTTTTTAAACTTACACACACACACACACACACACACATACACACACACGCACACGCACACACGCACACACACACACACACACACACACACACACACACACACACACATACACACACACACACACACACACATACATACAAGACTAGTACTCCATATTGGTCTCTGAATCAAGGACACTTAGAGATTATTTCATCAAATTAAGGTAAATTAAATCATGTTCAGCGTTACAATCTACTTAAGTTCATTGGTAGAAAGTGATCTACATTGCACACTCTTAATCACGAGGTTATAATTAGACTCAAGGATAACATACTTTTCATCATGATTAGGTGAGGTCATAAACCATAACACCTGGGTCATAAACCATAACACCTGGGTCATAAACCATAACACCTGGGTCATAAACCATAACACCTGGGTCATGAACCATAACACCTGGGTCATGAACCATAACACCTGGGTCATGAACCATAACACCTGGGTCATAAACCATAACACCTGGGTCATAAACCATAACACCTGGGTCATAAACCATAACACCTGGGTCATAAACCATAACACCTGGGTCATAAACCATAACACCTGGGTCATAAACCATAACACCTGGGTCATGAACCATAACACCTGGGTCATAAACCATAACACCTGGGTCATAAACCATAACACCTGGGTCATGAACCATAACACCTGGGTCATGAACCATAACACCTGGGTCATAAACCATAACACCTGGGTCATAAACCATAACACCTGGGTCATGAACCATAACACTTGGGTCATAAACCATAACACCTGGGTCATAAACCATAAGCCCTATATGTATGTATGTATGTATGTATGTAAGTATGTATGTATGTAAGTATGTATGCATGTAAGTATGTATGTATGTATGTATGTACGTATGTATGTATGTAAGTATGTATGTATGTATGTACGTATGTATGTAAGTATGTATGTATGTACGTACGTATGTATGTATATATGTATGTACAGTATATCTATACGTGTAAAATATACCCTGTATATTATACTTGTGCAAACGCGTGTTTGTGTGTGTGTGTGTGTGTGTGTGTGTACGTGTGTGTGTGTGTGTGTGTGTGTGTGTGTGTGTGTGTGTGTGTGTGTGTGTGTGTGTGTGTGTACGTGTGCGTGTGTGTGTACGTGTGTGTATACGTGTGTGTTTGCGTGTGTGTGTGTGTACGTGTGTGTGTGTGTGTGTACGTGTGTGTGTGTACGCCCACGACTAATTAAAGTAAAAGATAAAATCATAACAACTCATACTTCCCCCGGAAAATCACCCCTCCCTCCCCCCCAGCAGATACTACACCCGGTGACAGACCACACTGAAAAACTTGCCGAGTTCTTGAAGGTTGGAGGTGAGATAGTTACCTGGCCTATAACTGGCCCCCTTCACCTGCCTCTCCTCACCCCCCCCTCGTTCTCCCCATTAACCCCTCCTGCGACCCCTTCCCCCCTCCCTGCGACCCCCCTTCCCCCTCCCTCACCCCCCACCTCGTTCTCCCCATTAACCCCTACCCCTGCATCCCCTTCCCCCCCTCCCCTCACCCCCACTTCGTTCTCCCCCATTAACCCCTACCCCTGCGACCCCTTCCCCCCTCCCCTCCCCCACCCCTCCGTTTCTCCCCCATTAACCCCTCCTGCGACCCCCTTCCCCCCACCCCCCACCTGGTTCTCCCCGTGCCCCTACCCCTGCGACCCCTTCCCCTCCTTTACCTCGTTCCTCCCCATTAACCCCTCCCCTGCGGCCCTTCCCCCCACCCCACCCACCTCGTTCTCCCCATTAACCCCTCCCCTGCGACCAGTATATTTTTTTATTTCTTCTGAGTAAAAAAACAATAAAAATAAGTAAATAAAAGTGTATTTCCTGGATAAGTGATAAATTATTTAGAGTGTAAGTGTATACTGTAGGTGTTGCTGGTGTGTAGTGTTCGGTATAAGTGTTGATATACTGTGGTTTGTTTATATTACATAGTGTTGAATGATCGGTGTTTTCATCAATATTTTATTATTAAGTTCGGTTATCTTGGGTTATCTTAGGTTATATTCGGTTATTTTAGGTTATATTCGGTTATCTTGGGTTATCTTAGGTTATATTCGGTTATTTTAGGTTATATTCGGTTATCTTGGGTTATCTTAGGTTATATTCGGTTATCTTGGGTTATCTTAGGTTATATTCGGTTATCTAAGGTTATATTCGGTTATCTTGGGTTATCTTAGGTTATATTCGGTTATATTCGGTTATCTTAGGTTATCTTGGGTTATCTTAGGTTATATTTGGTTATCTTAGGTTATCTTAGGTTATATTCGGTTATCTTGGGTTATCTTAGGTTATATTCGGTTATCTTAGGTTATATTCGGTTATCTTAGGTTATCTTAGGTTATATTCGGTTATATTCGGTTATCTTAGGTTATATTCGGCTATCTTAGGTTATCTTAGGTTATATTCGGTTATATTCGGTTATCTTAGGTTATATTCGGTTATATTCAGTTATATTAGGTTATATTCGGTTATATTCGGTTATCTTAGGTTATATTCGGTTATACTATACGGTTATATTCGGTTATTTCAGTATTCCTTTCAGTATCTATCAACAGATACATCAAGAGACAAATCAAGAGTTACATTAAGAGCCACCTTAAGAGCCACATCAAGAACCACATCAAGAACCACATCAAGAGCCACATCAAGAGCCACATCAAGAGTTACATCAAGAGCCACATCAAGAGCCACATCAAGAACCACATTAAGAGCTACATCAAGAGCCACATCAAGAAACAAATCAAGAGTTACATCAAGAGCTACATCATGGAGCAACACGTTACTAATGATACAGGTTTCTGTTATTCTAACGCCCGTATTATTAAACATCTTCCCTTGAAGAGGGTCGTCGTGTTCAACCCGAGTTTTAAACTAGATGAGTCCTGAGGGACACCGCAGTACAGTACTTAACGGGGTGGTGTGGCGGTAAAATTAACTACAGTAGTTCCAATATCAGTCTCTAAGAGATCTGTTCAAAGGAAAATAACCTCTTAATTACATCCAAGATTTCTAACGCTGATATTAATAACATTCTAAGCCTCAAAAAATAAATCTGAAACGGAAAATTAATCTTAATTGGAAAAAGTAAATTGTTATAAAAATTAATCCTGCATTATTCTGGATAGCTTATGACGCCATGTGGGGAGGAGGAGAGGGGTTGTCAGACGTATGATACAGTGTCTTTACGTGAAGAAATGATATATAACTTCCACCTTCCCTCATTAAAGGTCATTATTTCAAGACAATATTCATTATTAGTCACATATTAAGAAAACATATTAGATAAACGGACGAAATCGGACAGGTTTGAAACCGCCAATCAGCTGTGACTCAGCTGAGAAAAACTGCATTATAGTTATCTATATATTGTACACTTAAATTTCATGCAACTGGAACCGAACCTAACCTAACCAAACCTAACCAAACTTAACCTAACCTAACCAAACCTAACCAAACTTAACCTAACCTAACCAAACCTAACCTAACCTAATCTAGATATTTGGTACAAGTCAAAAAGTGGTCTAACGAGTAATGGTTCAGTGACCGTGTATGTGGGACTGTGTTTATAGGAGTCACCTTTTCTAAATATCAAGGTTCTTCGTCAACACCTTCTTCGTCATCACCTTCAGGAGGGAAAATTAAGGTTGTGATTTGTTTATAAGGGAAGTAGATCGCAATAAGTGGTTGTTTTTTGTGAATTATGAAGACCAGTTTGAGGATGACTTTGCTATATACTCCAACTACTGTACCAAACTTGTCTGGTCTCTTGAGTTACATTTATCACCTTGGGATCTGTGCCACAAGGAGACTCTAAAGCCGACAAGTGTTAAGACATTGTATTTAATCACTACCTGTTTATAGTTAGTTAGTTAGTTAGTTTATTTATTTATATGTTTATTTGTTTAAATTGTATGTTTCCATTTTATTCATTTTTTTGTGTCTAGAACATTTACGATGATCACTTCAAGTTATACAAGGATAATTTAGGTAATTTTCTTTTTTCAATCTGACCAAAGGATTATCTGTCGAGCCTCCACAGTAGTGTACTGAGACACACTCCTTTAGTGATGAAGTTGTGGATGTTGATAAATAATGTGAGTGTCGTGCACCTGTTTGGCTGATGGTCGTATTGTTAACACAGAAGGAAGGGTCACCTCTCCATCCTCCTCGATAAACCGTAAACTCAAACTTTTAAGACTAAGGAAGTTCCCGTTGACTTGATAGCCTTGACTTGTGGTAATACTGACACAAAGACATGTGCAGTTAATATTTCAGGAAAACTTTGCACCAGAAATAAATACTAAAGATGAAGAATGACAGCGGCAACACAACATATCTTTGGAATTTCAGCAGCCTGACGGGCGTAATTTTTTTTAAGTTCCCTACAGAAGGGGACGAGGGTGAAGCGAAGCTACTGACTTTGGTGATGTTATCTGGCGAGTGGAGCTGCAACTGATCAGCGAAGACGTGAACCATAATGTTACTGAAGAGGAGGAAGATGATGAAGAAGAACCACACATCAATGAGCTTGACCTCGGCTGTGGAGGGCAGAGAGCTGGAGAGATTAGCGAACATAGTGTAGAGGACGAGGAGTGTGGTGAGTGACATGATGGCTCTCACGTTGAGCGCCTCCAGTTTGAGGAAGAGCGTCGACCAGCTCACCAGTAGCAGCAACATCGTCGGAACAAAGATGCTCAGCACGGCATTGCCCACCCGACGCTTCAGCACAAAGTCGATGAATATGACATCATCGTGAGTGTGTTTGCGGAGAGCGACATATTGCACGGAGTAGAGCGGCAGGTCTATGACACCCAGGTACTCGGCTACGCCCTGGCTCATGGAGAAGGTAGCGTGGTCTCTCATATGTGTGGAAAGGCGGATGCGGATTTCACAGAACTGAGAGTCGAAGGGGTAGTAGTAGAGTATGAAGTAACAGTTGAAGATGGCGACAAATTCCTTTGTATGTGTGAGGGAACTCTCCGACCCAGGATGCAGTGTGTCTGGATAGAGGAATGTGGATGTGACACCAATACTGAAATTTATAGTTCAATATATGTCTTGAAAATCATTTAAAACTAACTTAAGCAGTATTATGCTACCAAAATTTAGGAAAGGGAAAAGTTACATTTACAGATACGTCAGCAGATAAGTAAAATAAAATATTTTAATTGTGATCATTTCTTGGCCAACACAGAGTGATGCTCACCCATGTCGACCTGGTTGAAGTTCGCTTCCGACTGGTTTGTGCTTCTATTTACGACGACGACCTCCTCGAGCATCTTTATGTTTCCCCGGTAAATGTTCTCAAAGTCGTACTGAGGGAGCCAGATGCTCTCCCGGTCAGTGCTGGAGATGACGCTGCCTCGCTCTGGGTCGTGAAGGTTCCTGAAGGTGAGACGGTGATCCCTCCAGCTGATCGATACCTTTAATTCGAGGGCGATCGTCATGCTGAGGTCCTCGATGGCGTCGAACCTGGTGATGGAGAAGTGTGGGACGAGGCTGAGCTTCTCCCCTGTCCCAGGACTCACCGGGGTCAGGTACTGCCTGTAGCCCTTCGGCAGTAGTACAAAGTTACAATTTTCCTCGTCGCTCTCGTCGACGCAGTTTGTCCTGAGGTCACATCGTCGGTTTGACGCAATACACTCACCGTCCCTGCACATGTATTGGTCGTCAGGACAGGCGGACAGACTGAGTTCTATCTTATCACCCTCAGGAAGGTCACAGATGGTGGTGTGGAGCAGCCAGTCGAGTCGCCCCAGAGGATAGTGCTTGGCGATGCTGAAGGAATATGAAGCGATGGTTGTGTTGGTTCTGGCGTTGGTCAGGTACCAGGTGTTGTTATTGGCCCAGTAGATCAACAGGTAATAAAAGCCTCTGTACATCGGTCTGCCGTTCATGTACCCGGTCACCCTGAAGCGTTGTTGGTGCTCGTTGTCGAAGCACAGTCCTCGTAGTCTCAGATAATCAGAATTTTGGTAATAACAAGAAGTACATTTCTTATTCCTCTCGTCGCACACGTCGTCCTCCCAGGCGCCGTCGTGGCGCATCACCAGACAGTTGCCGACAGTCCCGCCATTAGGCGCCGGAGGGTAAAACTTGTCATAGGTCATCAGGTTCCCGGAGCCGTCCATTCGCCACTTACCCTCCACCTCTTTGTCTGTAGCACCAAGCCATAGTTTCCTCACGTTGGTCGAGGAGCAAACATTCTGAAACCTCTCCAGCACTTGGACGAGTATCTGGTTCTCGCTTTCAGACGTCGGTAGTGCCAGGGAGGCGTTACTGAGGTGACACTGTCTGCGGGCGTCGGTGATGCTGCGAGACTCGGGGAGCATCACGTACTTCGGGCCAGAGCTGATCAAAGAGAAGGTGGAATTAATGATACTCACTCAGAGACGCTGAATTATATTACATTCTGGCTGAGGTACCCGGTGTTCCCCGGGTTTGTTTTGGAAGGAAGTTCATAGCCTAATTATTTCTACATTATATTAGCGACGTTATCACTTGCAGGCGTACTGACCCAACCATTTTTTTTTTAATAAGGTTCCACCTTTAGGGTTCGTGGCCGATCAATGGGACCAACCCATTCAAAAATCCACCTTCGGGACACTGCTGGGGTATACACGCTTCCCTATACCAAATTTTACCTCTCTATCTTCAAAACTGTTGCCGTGGATAACGAGCAATCAGAAGAGTAAACACTGTGATTAAAATGTATATGGATACTGTGGCGTCAGGTCTCAACGGCCTCACCTCCCTCACCTGCAGAAGTAGGAGACGTTGACCCACTTCTCCGACACGTCCCCGAACAACTCCAGGACGGCGGTGTCTGAAGAGAAGACGTTGCCTCTGTTTGAAGACCCACACGAGGCCATGCCCTTGACCTCCTCAGGGGTTACCAGACGATCCCAGAGATTCACCTGAGCCAGATCACCAAGAAGCACCTGGAGACACACGTACACACGTACGGCTAAGTGACGAGTTGTATAAAAAGTATCAACCCGTGACTGATTTTTCCTAAGTCTTCCAAAGAAATAGTTTTTATCACCATTACGTGAGTTAACTCACCTGACCACGTCACACAAGGCGAATTCAAGCCCATTCTCTACCCCCAAAACCACACTTGCACCTCCAAATCCACACCTGCAAGACTGTAACGAGTTGTTCAGACAATGCTGGTAGTTTGAGTTGTTTCACGAGCTGTTGACGAGGCCGGAGAGTCTGGCCTGATCACGCCAGTCCTCAGGTAGCCACCTGGTCACACACACACACACACACACTCTCTCTCTCTGTATTGAGAATTCATGACCCAACATTACAAAGAACACACCTGTATACCTCTAAAACCACACCTGTACCTCCATAAACACACCTGTACCTCCAAAACCACACCTGCCCCTCCAAAAAACACATCTGTACCTCCCAAACCACACCTGTCCTTCCAAAACCACACCTGTACCACCCAAACCACAATTACACCTACAAAACGACACCTGCAGCTAACCTGGTTGGGATCAAAGCCTTGGGACACGCCATCTTGCTCCTGACCTAAGATGAGAGTACCATTGGTGAGTAGAGGTCCTCCTTCACCCAAGATCTCTCCAGACACGTACTCCTGCGGCAGGTAAGGGAATATTAGTGGAGCGGAGAGAGGTGAAGAGAAGGTCGAGAGAGATATTAAGAGAGAGAGAAAGAGAGAGATTTGGTTAGAGTAAGAACGAAATAAAGAGAGAGAGAGAGAAAGAGATACAGTTACAATCAATTTATATTTCAATTTACGACACCCGGGGAATCAATGCAATAGAAGACCTCCCTCGCACGGGGATAATGACACGTGGCTAAATTATTACACCGTGACAGCATAGAAAATAATAATAATAACAATAAGACTTATGTTATGTTTACTACCCTCAAGAAATATGGCTTCTTGACCGTCCACATCCAATCGTTACATTATAATCCATGTAAAATCCATCCAATCCTTACCATAAAGTTGATGTTGATGGATTGGAATTATAAAGTAAAATTGAGTTAGAATGTGGTATTAAAGGGCCTAAATAATAAAGTATTTCTTCTGTAGAGTTTGATACACGTTTGTTGACTTAGTTGGAATTAGAATCGATGCAGCAGTCATGAAGTTATACAAGAGTGCCTATTAGTTTATTGACACACATAACATAGGGATAAATAGCAGTCTTCTCGAGTCGTTCTGAGTACAGGTTGAGTACAAGAGAGCTTCTGATCGATGTTGTCTTGTGTACCTAAGTAGTTTTATCGGAATGTCATCCAAACTAATGGGCTAATTCCGACGATGTTGTGTTCTTTGGGTATGTAACATTACTCTTTTTACACACATACACACACACATACATACACGTACGTACACACACACACATACATACACGTACGTACACACACACATACATACACGTACGTACACACACACACTACATTGCCAGGTGCCAGCGTTAGAGTGCTTGTGTTTTATGGCATATATATATATATATATATAGTTTTGGGTATATTTTACAGCCCACTTACCGTAATGTACAGGTGTGGTAAAGGTATGTCAATGGCACCATACCTGACCTTGGAGGTAGATAGTGCAGGTGTGGAGGCAGGTGTATCACAGGTGTGTTAGTTAATGGCACCATACCTGCAGGTGTGTCACAGATGTGTTAATTAATGGCACCATACCTGACCCTGGAGGTAGATAGTGTAGGTGTGGAGGCAGGTATGTCACAGGTGTGTTAATTAATGGCACCATACCTGACCCTGGAGGTAGATAGTGTAGGTATGGAGGGAGAAGGTGTGACACAGGTGGTACCAGGTCTCGAGGAAGGCGTCGAAGGGCTGCAGAAGGGTGAAGGACTGGACTCTTCTGTTATACCAAGCCTTAAACTTGGTCCCTGATGAGACTGAATCAGCAGGAATAGAACAAACAGTGATAATAAAGACGTCATCACCTGAAGATTAACTACCCTAGCTTAATTTACCTGAAGATTTAACCAACCCTTCTCACCTAACCTAACCGAAAATAACATAACCTAACCTAACCAAACAAATTTAAACTTAACCTATCATGACCAAACCTAATCAAACCAACTTATAACCTAACTCAACATAACATGACCTAACCTAACCTAAATTGAAAGGTGATGCTGGTATATTAAGACAGCGATTTCATAATAAAAACGCATCATATACTGGGAAGGAAGGAAGGAAGGAAGGAAGGAAGGACTTACAGAACAGGATGGCATTGCTGTTGTCAGGTCCTGTTGCGTATGAGACATGAACATTCAAATCCACGAGAGCTTCCATCCTGTAGGGAGGCGAAGGATTTAGGATTGATTCTTCATTAATCTACTTATGACTCCCTTTTAAACTTCTTTCATTAACCTCTTTTTTTCTGCTTTCGTGGCTTTTGCTCTTGTTTTTATTTTTGTTTATTTTATGTCTAGTCACTGTCATTTGTTTCTCTTGCTGTATTTGTTTTGATTTACGTATTTCTTGTTTTTTGTTATTTTGTTTATGTTTTTGTTTTCCCTTCCTGTTCTTTTGTTTAATGTACTTGTTTTTCTTATTTTGTTTTTTATTTATGTTTTTTTATCCTCTCTCTCTCTCTCTCTCTCTCTCTCTCTCTTCCTTACTCACCCACACCTGCACTCTCCCTCCACCACTACAACTACCACCATCTCCACCACCATCATCACTACCAACATCTTGACCACTACTACCACAACTACTACTACTACTACTACCACCATTACCACCACTACCACCTACCTGACCCAATAACAGATAGAGAGCTGGTGAAGAGGAGGTCGGTCCAGCAAGGAGAAATTATACCTGACGAAGGTGTGCTCGTTAGGAACATGCCACAGGCCACGCTGGAAACTCATCGTACGAATCTCACTCTCCTGTTGACACGCTGCGAGATCACATAAGGTTAGGTTATGTTAGGTCAGGTTAGGTTAGGTTAGGTCAGGTCAGGTCAGGTCAGGTTAGTGTAATCTAAGAACGTGTTATCCATCAAGTTAACCTCCGCCTCCCCAGAAATTCATGAACAAATATTACAGTACGTCATAACTCCTTGCCAAGTGTGGGGGGGGGAAGAAAATTTTGTCATTTCCATTGATTGTTTGTATGAGAGAATGCTAAGTACTCTCTGTGTGTATGTGTGTGTGTGTGTGTGTGTGTGTGTGTGTATACAGGTAAGGAACCACACATACATATAGCCTTGACACTTGACACACACATGTTAAAAATAAAACTACGTGTCCTTCATATTCACTTTACTCATATACCCCATAAGACACTGAACACTCACTTACTCCCGCACACACTCATTTACTCCCACTCACTTACTCCCACACACACTCACTTACTCACACACTCACTCACTGTGACACTCACTTACTCCCACACACACTCACTCTCACTTACTCCCACACACACTCACTCTCACTTACTCCCACACACACTCACTCTCACTTACTCCCACACACACTCACTCTCACTTACTCCCACACACACTCACTCTCACTTACTCCCACACACCTCCTCACTTACTCCCACACTCTCTCCTTACTCCCACACACACTCACTCTCACCTCCCACACACACACTCCCTCTCACTTACTCCCCACACACTCACTCTCCTTGCTCACACACACACTCACTCTCACTTACTCCCACACACTCACTCTCACACTCACTTACTCTCACACTCTCTTACTCCCGAACTCACTCACTCTCACACTCACTTACTCCCACACACACTCACTTACTCCCGCACTCACTCACTCTCACACTCACTTACTCCCGCACTCAATCACTTACTCCCACACACACTCACTTAGTCCCACACACTCACTCTCACACTCACTTACTCCCACACACTCACTCTCACACTCACTTACTCCCGCACTCACTCACTCTCATAAGAACATAAGAAAGTGGGATACTGCAGGAGGCCGACTGGCCCATACAGGGCAGATCCCTTTCACACCCATCCCAGCACTTCCATGTGCCTATCCAACTTCGTCTTGAAGCTCCCTAGCGTCCCCGATCCTACTATAGCACTCGGTAGCCTATTCCACATATCCACAACTCTATTACCAAACCAGTGCTTGCCTATATCCTTTCTGAATCGGAATTTATCTAATTTAAAGCCATTTGTTCTAGTTATTTCGTTATTACTGAGCTTCAGAACATCTTCCATTTTACCCTTGTTAATCCCACTTACCCACTTGTACACCTCTATCATATCTCCCCTAATCTCTACGCCTCTCTAATGAATGCAAGTTTGCACTTTTCAGTCTTTCTTCATATGGAAGGTTTCTAATATTATGGATCATTTTGTCATTCTTCTTTGTACTTTCTCTCCAAAAGATCTATGTCCATTCTATAATAAGGACACCAGAACTGAACCGCATAATCCATGTGTGGCCTAAATGCTAGGTAAAGTTTCACACTCACTTACTCCCACACTCACTCACTCTCACACTCACTTACTCCCGCACTCAATCACTTACTCCCACACACACTCACTCCCACCCACTCACTCACTCACACTACGAAAAAAAAAACACCTGT
Source organism: Homarus americanus (assembly GCF_018991925.1). Classification (NCBI taxonomy): domain Eukaryota; kingdom Metazoa; phylum Arthropoda; class Malacostraca; order Decapoda; family Nephropidae; genus Homarus; species Homarus americanus. The sequence goes on along the minus strand of NW_024714177.1, from coordinate 3,576,336 downwards.
ACCATTAAAACTTAATTAGCTCCTCACTTTACCTGTTGGACCACACAAGGCAGAGACGACCAACACGATTCCAAGATACTGAAGCCTGATGAACCTGCAGCCACGGTAGCTGAGTCGTCCTTGGTGGAGTGGGAGGGTACCTGGAGGTGGTTCTGGGGGCTCTGTAGTCATCATTCTCATCATCATCATAGCTGGAGTGGTGATGTTCCTCCCATTGTTTACTGTTGGTGTTGAAAAGGTTTGTGATGATTATGCTCTCTCTCTCTCTCTCTCTCTCTCTCTCTCTCTCTCTCTCTCCCAACAGCCATCATCAAGCTAAAAGGTAAACTGACTTAGTATAATGAATAACCTGAATATATTTAAAGTTTTTATACATTTGAGTTGTAATATTATTTATTTTATACCTGTGTGAGGCCAAAGGTGTCAAGGCGATAGATGAGGAAGGTTCACAGTGGTCAAGACAGTTGAGAAGATGATGATGATAATAATAAGTAATGATTTATTGAATTAGAGGAACTAGAATATTTAAAAGTTTTGTGCATAATAGTTTTACATGTGTGTGTGTGTGTGTGTGTGTCCAAATTTCTTCAAACCACTGAATAACAAGAGGCGTTCTAGGACATTGCGTGAAGGTAGATCTCTCTGTTATAATGGGACGTGGTATAGTGACTCTTATATACACTTGGACAACGGCCTTTGTCAATCTCTATACCAAGGGACTCACTGTAGTCTGAATGATATAATGAAGTTTTTGTGGTCAGCAGTGGCATAAATTTAAGTGAATATTTTGTTATGTCTAAAAGTATCATGCATTTTTAATTCACCTTTTGGAATAATCAATGAATATCTCATATATTTGCCAAGATTCACAATGGTCACCTACACAAGCTGTACTAGTGTGTGTGTGTTTGTGTAGACGCCCAGGTGTGTATAAGGACCCCCATGGTTCAAGGAGAGTTGACACTAAAGCCACTGAGTTGTGAATTTGTTTAAGGTGTAGAAACTGTCACCAACACAGCAGCCTGAGTTAGCGAGGTATGTGACCCAGATACAAGGAATAAATCATGAAAATAAGACAATTAGTTTACTGCAATGATCTTTTAATGCAGTATTTATTTACATCCAGGTTCTGAGTTACTGGTGGATAAGCAGAGGCAAATGACATCACGAAACTTATCTATAGTTTCACCCTTTCCAGAGATGGAACGCTGGACCTCTCACCTGTAAAGCGAAGTATCTTAACAATTACCCCCACAAGTCGTGTTTATGACAGCTGTATATATATTTCCTGCGGTACATTATACCTTACGGCTCACCTCTAGCACCGAGGAACAAAGTATTACTATGAATACTTTAATGGCAATTTCTCTCAAGTTCTTCTGTCACGATAGCTGTTGTTGCCACTGACAACGAAAACAACTTTAACAATGCACACACACACACACACATTATATACATATATATATATATATATATATATATATATATATATATATATATATATATATATATATATATATATATATATATATATATATATATACAAGTAAATCACTGTAGGTGCGTGTGATTCAAGTATATGCTGATAACCACAAGGAAACAAGAAAACACGAAGTTCCCAAGCACTTTCGTGTAATTCACATCTTCAGGGGTGAGTACAGTCTGTACTCACCCCTGAAGATGTGAATTACACGAAAGTGCTTGGGAACTTCGTGTTTTCTTGTTTCCTTGTGGTTATCAGCATATATATATATATATATATATATATATATATATATATATATATATATATATATATATATATATATATATATATATATATATATATGCTGATAACCACAAGAAAAGAAGAAAACACGAAGTTCCCAGCAGTCTGGTTTAGATATGTTGATGATGTTATTATGTCTCTGGCCATGTAATGAGGACCTAAAAGCTTTCCTGCCACAACTTAATAACTTAGCCCCCTCGATCAAATTCACATTGGAATTAGAGCATGACTGTAAATTGCCATTCCTAGACTGTCTGATACACAGAACAGGTAACATCTTTAAGTTCAGTATTTATAGAAAACATACTAATGTGTGTTCATACATTCATTATTATTCTGCCCACCATAATAGAGTCACACAGTCAGTATTTTCATCAATGTTTTTACGTGCTTTGAGAATTTGCAGCCCGGAATTCATTGATGAGGAATATAACTATATCTATAATATTGGCTTGAACCTTAAGTACCCTAGATCTTTCATAGACAAATGCCTGAACATTACTAAGAAATCTTTTTATAGAACTGATCCCAAGCCCACCCATGACCATAAGAATCTCTTAGTATTACCATTTCACAAAAATTTCTCTCAAATTCCTTTACAACTAAAAACCTGGAACGTCAATGTGGCATTTAAAAACTCATGCACTGTAAAACAAATGTTAATCAAGAACTCCCCCAACAATGCAGAAGGCTGCATTTACAAGGTTCCTTGCAAGGAATGTAATATGTTTTACTTAGGCCAGACAGGTAAAGATCTTGTAACTAGACTTAAACAACATAAATATAGTGTTAGGACAGGCCAGGAATCCAATGCTCTGTTTGTTCATTTGAGGGATAATAAGCATTGCATTGACTGGGATAATGTCTCCTCAATATTACCTTGTAATTCAATTGATAGTAGGAACTTTATAGAATCTAGTCTCATTAAACATACCGAATCCGTCAACATGAATTTGAGTAATGGCATGTACAAACTGGATAATTTCGTAATTAAGAAGATTTGTAACCAGGTGAGAAGGTTGGGTCACCTTACCCTCTGACCTGACTACCAACCGTTGTGGTGCTTACGAAGATTAGTAGGGTCACTGCCTAGTGGCCTGACCATTGTGGACACTCACTGTCCCCTAGGGACTTGATCTCACTCTCCTCTACTGTATATACAGTATATACCTTGTTATGTATTTCTCTCTAGTCTGTACTCACCCCTGAAGATGTGAATTACACGAAAGCGCTTGGGAACTTCGTGTTTTATTCTTTCCTTGTGGTTATCAGCATGCCTAGATCACGCGCACCTACAGTGATTTACTTGCATATACATATATATATATATATATATATATATATATATATATATATATATATATATATATATATATATATATATATATATATATATATATATGTATGTGTGTGTCTGTGATATAACTTCGGCCTACAAAGACACTCAATATATTACTCAGCTGATCAGAAGAGTTAGTTTGGTGAGGCAGGCGGCAGAGAGCGTTGCAGGAATCGCCACACCCTGAGGCGGCCAAACCTACACTGACCGTCTGACCCGCACCTCAAGCCCTCACCTCCACACGAGGTGGATGGAAACGTGATCCACAAGTACAGTCACTCACAAAAGTCATGTCGCCTCTCCTCCTGAACCACGAACCCCGAGATTCATACTCATTAACCCGAAGCATTTATAGACAGAATAATGCATCAGTCTACTCTGGGGTTCACGAGTCTGAATCTCCGGGGTTCGTGGTTCAGGAGGAGAGGCGACATGACTTTTGTGAGTGACTGTACTGTACTTGTGAGTCATTTATGTGATTGGTTTTTGGCTGCTGAATTTTTGTTTTTGTCATAATTTACACCAGATTAATGGACAATAAAGGTCATAACAAACAACAGACACACTGGCTGAGTGGTTAATAAACTGAGAAGTGGTAAAATGATAAATATTCAAACCAAGTAAATAAAAGATTGGAGTTACCGTTAAAATAACAACCTTCTCAAACACTCCAAAGACCATTCTCTATTATTTCTGGTTTGTCCAATAGATGGCGCCAGTGTCAAGGGCATAAAGAAGTTATAAGGGAGTTTCAGTTCTTTATAATATTCCTTGATGTTGACCGTCCACGCCTCCACGGTCCATCAGTGACCGGTCAGACAGTCACCAACTTGGTCCAACCAGTGCCGGCCACACGTCACCGTCTACTGTCTCCCACATAATTTACTGCCATAAAGAGATTCCCACATGTACTCTGTAAAACATTACTAGAATAATGGCGCTACAAACACCTAAGATAAAAGCTATAGTGTGGAGAGGTGAGAAAGTTTAAAGTGTTATGCCAAGATTAACAGTTGTGATGTAAACAAACTGTTGTCAAACTTATGGAAGAATTTATTGGTGAAAATATTATTAATCACACCTGTGTGTTAAGTGATTATATAGTGAGTGATATTGAAATATTTAATGAGCGTTTGTGTAACAAGTGATAATTAGTGACCTTGATTAAGTGATAATTAATTATCTAGATTAATTGAAAAGGCAATCCTGGAACAGATGGCTAACACCAGAATGAAGTGTTCGATTTCGTTCACTTTTTCCACAGATATTCTTTGGATGACAAAAAGTAATAACAACAATTCAATTTTTTATTTTAATTAAATATTTTTCTTTCACTTTTTCTCTATTTACGATCCTAAGTCACCTGCAGTGATCTCCGTTAAGTATTATTTCCACAACATATCGTGAAGAAAGGCGTATTAGGCCACAGGATATATAGATTATACCAACACCCGAATATTACATAAGTCATGTGTGTTGATGTCTACACGTATAAAAATCAGTTCAAAGTTTCAAAAAATCATATTGAATCATATAAATTACCTTTAAAAGGTATCTCACTTGTCCTCATTAACACGTGTTTATACCCAGGTGACGGAGGGTATGGTGGCCACGGAGTGTTTGGTGGCCACGGAGTGTTCGGTGGTCACGGAGTGTTCGGTGGCCACAGAGTGTTTGGTGGACTTGATGTATTTGGTGGCCACGGAGTGTTCGGTGGCCACGGAGTGTTCGGTGGTCACGGAGTGTTCGGTGGACTTGGTGTATTTGGTGGCCACGGAGTGTTTGGTGGCCACGGAGTGTTCGGTGGCCACGGAGTGTTCGGTGGCCACGGAGTGTTCGGTGGACTTGGTGTATTTGGTAAGTGTTTCATTATCATCACGTATACTTAGTTGTTTATTATTGTCCTACATTATTATCAATATAGTTATGTCTGTCTACTTCGTTTCATTCTACTGTTGTGTTTGTTGATGTTTCTTGAGGCAGTTATAAGCCTTTTAAAATATCTTTAATATCTCCTGGTATATTTGTCTTTGTGGCATAGAATTGGAATTTATCTGTTTAGGAATAAGTTTTGTAATATCAACTCCTTTGTCAATAATTTACCACAAGTATGAGGGACACTCAATGAGCCACAGATATCCAGAGTCTTATCACCTGAAAATTAGATTCCAAATGATATCAACTTTGAGGTTAATCAACGTAATGTTTATTTTATGGTACTTCTCCAGGTCACAATGGCAGATAGTAGACTTTTCAAACTAGTACACTGTGTTGTCAGTCTATCCTCGTCAATGGCGATTTTTATTTTATTTTATTTTAATTCATATTTCATTTATTATCTATAGGGTTTTTTAATGCCACATTTTATACAGATTTTGTTAAAATGATGATAAATAATTTCCACGCCACACCAAGCATCATATACTGTAGTTTAGGAACAGGATTATATAAATAATTAAGTTACCCGTTAAAGCATACAATTCTATTTTCTCTAAATGCTCTTAACATTTTAGGGGTGTCTTTAGAATGTTGTTTATCATTGAGGATTATAGTATTGCTTCGTTGTTTTAATTGGTAAGTCATTACATATACTATAGAACACAATCTGGGCAACAGCAAAATCACATTGAGATAGAATTTCCAGGACAGATATTCATACAGTACTGAACTCAATTACAGTATCTTCGTCGCCATTAATTAACTCTGGTAGCCGGTCGTCGGATCATCTTAACCAAACCTAACATAACCTAACCTAACATAACTTACATCCCCAGGTAGCAATAGGGTGTTTAATCAATTGAAATAAACTAGGAGGAAATTAATCTTCAGATAATTACTATTCTCTAATAACAAACGGATGCCCCAGAATTTGCTCAGTAACGGCGCACATCCATTCGTCAGGTCAAGTTAGGTTATCAAACTGAATAATCACCGTCCTCTTTAAAAAAAAAATTATAATATTCACCATCATCAACTCCACATAATTCCCAGTACAGGTCGTACGTCGCAAAAAAAGTTCGATATCGATGACCTGGGATAGTACAAACGACCTCTTATGGCAGTCAGGTATAGGTACTGAACCACAACCGCACCTACCTAGTTATAACTGGTGTGTAATAACAGGTGTCAGTAGGTACAATTACATAACAGGTAATGAGTAAAAAAAAAATCTTCCGTGAGATTTGTATAATATAAGACAAGTGTTATGTTATATTAAGTATTGAGACTACGATACTAATCTCGATAATGGCTTTAATTTGCTTTCAGTGTCATACTAATATATATAATTAGCGTAAGAGGATAACCTGTCTTCTTTATAATACCTGTTTATATTGGAGT